>NC_085872.1:42270423-42277923 GCF_034702125.1 Engraulis encrasicolus | reverse complement strand
AAACAATCATAAATATGTAAATACAGAAGACGATAATATCATTGTTGCATGGAAATTAGGGATTTTTTTTCAAGTACAAATGTAATATATATTACTCTTGCTCTATATCATGCAGCCGTAGTTTCTAGTGTAGCGGTTAGTGTTCTAAACCATGATCTAATTTGAAACTAGGTAATGACTGCTCAAGAAGACCAGTTCAGTAGATTGGATTTGGCTCCAATGTACGGGAAGTCTTTCGTTCATGATGATGTTTTTAAAATGTGGTTAATGTGATCTAATGAGGTTAAGCCCTAAGAGCGTCCTCCACCTCTGGCATCCAGACTGCATGCAGTACAGGAGTTACAAACCATGGCAAGATGACAAGTTTAAGTTACAGATGGCTCTGTTAGGCGCCCTCACCTTTGATGAGCTCAGGGCCTCGAGACTGTTCAGTCTCTGCAGCACATCCTGCATGTCCGCCTGCAGACGTGTCAGCGCCACGGCGATATCCCTGTTTATGTTTTCCATAGCAACAGGCTTGCTCCTCAGATTCTCTCCCTTCCCATGGCAGCACAATCCTGTTTCAGAGGAGCGACTAGTGCCTACAGGAACTGGTTTTTAATAGACAAAATTATAGTGTTTGCTATCACAGAAGGCCCGTAATTTGATAGCTAAGCATCTTTCAGTTAGGGAAAGTAATGAAAGTTACTGTTAAGTCAATAGCTTAATAAACACATACCGGTAGGCTACAACGGTTATTACAAAGGTGCACACGCTCAAATTCATAAAATATTTCAATACTGCTCTGGGTGTGAATAAGAGGGATCAACTTACTTTATGAAACTAGATGCTAGTGAATGTTATTTTTTTCTGTTGTAATCACAAGCATTTTCATAACATTGCTGATAAGCAAAACCACACCTTTGATCTGGACTGAGCTTTGGTCTGCCTGGACTGTTCCATCATCCTTTTCAGTGGCAGGGGGACCGTGATGTGCGCAAGGGTCCTTCTCCTCACAGTCGGCTGCCTTGCTCTCTCCCTGTGGACGCGGCCGTTTGGCCCGGCGTTCTGCAGGCTTTGCCAGTGGGATCATGGGAAGTGCTGCACCCTTGGGAAGGAAATGAGTATTTGTAAGAGTATGACAGCCATGATGAATGAAGTTGAACTATATGGGTTGCTGCAAGACAATGAAGTAGGTTGTAGAGTCACATGCTATTTATTCAACAACAACGGAAAGGAGATTTGATTTATGGCTACTCTTAAAAATGTCACGTTTCTGTTTTGTCCAGGTGTTTGTTACTGTCATAATGTCTGTAACTAACTAAGCTGTGTCCATGCATATTGCCAACCTCTGATATGTGAAAAGTTTAAATTGCAAAAGCAGTTAATCACCAAATGGCATGTTAAAATGGCCAAATGCCTTTGTTTGTGTAAACTCCTTTCCCCTGCCATTACCATAGTATGGCCAGGCCACATTCCTTAACACCTGATGGCAGATCCGCCCCCCACCCCTCCCACCCTCCGTGTAGACAGAGATGCTTATCGGTGTTACAGTGCTGATTACATTGCTCTCTATCAGTTGATCTGTCTGTTTACATTACATTACTACATTACCCTACAGTAGAAGCATAATTTTAAGTTTAGAAGAACTGCTAAGTTTCATTTAATTACTACTGTACTGCACACCTAGCCTCGCACGCCATCCTACGTACTTCCGCCGAAAGATTGGCTCTGTACATAGTCTGGTTACTGTTTTCTGTGCAGCGTTGTTGGCCGACAGGATCTTGCCGGGCCAACCCTCCCCAGAAAACAGCCAATAAGCGAAGAGATAGGTTGGTGGGTGCAAAAGGGGGAGGGCGATAGTGACGATGACATAAACGCCTGCGCTATGTTGTTGTTGAGTAACTGTCAGCGATTGGGTGAGAGCTGTCCAATCATTTCAAACCAGAACTGAGTGCAAACTTCCCGCTTCCTGCAATCACGTCAGATCAAACAACCTCCAGACCATGCATACGAAATTAAATGGTAGTATTATGGGATGGTCAGGACCAGGCTACTGCACACCCTGCTCAAACCCCAGATTGTCCAAAATGTGACTGTAGAACCCACTTCAGGTCCCTTTAGCAATGCAAACATAATCATGGACGACACGTGATGCAAATCACTTACTTTCTCTGGAGCAGGATGTTCAGGGGCATCGCAGGGGAGATCATCTGGGACCTCCTGAGGTTGGCAGCTTTGTCCAGAGGTCAATCCCTTGTCACCTGGTGAAGACCTTCTCTTATAATGTGCATTCATGTGGAGACAACAGCTACAACCACATACCCATCAGGTATACTAAAACAATGACAAAACAACTACTGGTGGTACCCACTGAAATATCCAGCCTACACACCCATAATCAAATATATATAGTGGCAACTGAACAGTATAAATAGTGCAACATTACATTGCATTACATGCAGACCTTTTTATCCAAAGGAAATTACAAAACAGAATGGACAGATGCACAACCATATGGTCATAGGCATAATAAATATACAGTATATAATGAGATATTGAGAGACAAAGCAGGGAGACCCAGCACTGAGACAAAACTGAGGGGCAAACAAAATGGTAGCTGGGTCTTACTAGTGAGAAGCCCATCGACATGGCTGAGGATTTTCTCACTTGGCAACTCCTGGGAGCAGACCAGCTTGTCCTCCTTCTGGCTGTGGAGTGAGCTGTGAATGTCGTTGGTGATGGAGGAACCACTATTCTGTACATTGACGCTGGAGGCAGGAGACGCACCTCTCCACTCAGTTACGTCTATAATAGGTCTTGTGAGGTCCACATAATGGTACTCTGAAAGTGATGGAAAAGGTTGTAGAAAACATCCAAAACTACACCTACTACAAGCTATAAATAACTAAGATAACTAAGAGAGACTAAGAGAGATCATTTCTAAAAAAAAAAAAGAGTTACAGTTGTTGTATTACCTTCTTCGTCCCACATGGCATTACTCTGCTCATTGTTCTCTTCCTCTTCATATTTAACGTCATCATCCTCTTCCTCATCATCACCATCCCCCTCTGCGTCCACTCCATAATTGTATCTTGTGTCTCCGCTCCCCATGTCCTCGTTTATTAAGTTCTGATCAAATTCCCTATCATCTCTCCCTGGTGAAGGTGTGACATGATCAGAACACTGTATCAAATTACTCATACATGTAACACATTGTATGCATAATACAATTAAATGGTCAGAAATATTACCATAAATTTGAATTTTATTTCAAAATATGTTTCATAAATGTACAGGCAATATGCCTAAAGAACTAACCCTAGACATACATTTATATGATGTGCTTACTGATAATCCGGTGACTGCAAAGAAATAACTAATTAAATACAATGTACTCAATTATATTGAGGAGCACTCATGTAAATTATATAAATAAAATGTTGCAAAGAAATCTCTGCATGTTATTCCTTCCTGATGAAAACGATTCAGCCAGTGCCTTCTTATCCTCCCTGAATTCTGAATGGCATGGAGAATCTCGCCTCTACCGAGCACAAGACTGTAGTCTAAGAGAATTCAAAGAGGCTTAACTCTTCAAATTAAGCCCAGCAGTTAATTAAAATACATACACTGCTGATAACATTTACATTGATGAGAGGGGGTGAAATTACTATAAACAATAGGCTGAATTTTCGTCTTTTATATGTACAGGATGTAGAAATACATTGGTCGACATGGGTACTGGCTGGTATAAAAACTCTGAATTTCAGTTTTTTTTGTGAGGGATGGGTGGAGCAATGATCTTCTATGGTTCAATTTGGAACGTTTCCCTACAAGCTGTGTTGTGCATGAACTGGTAACGACATGGCAATACACTTACATGTCATCAATAACTACAAATAGCCTACATTAGGGTCAGCAGCGTGTCAAATTCTGAATGGAAACATTGGTGTCACCTCAGACTTTCTTCAGAAGTGCTCCTGAAGTTTTCAAAACAAAGCTCAATGCATTACTGTAAACTGATTTGACAGACAAGCTTACCTTTGAACTCCACTGATTTAGATAAGTCCCCATCATCTACAATTTCATAGAAATTGTCGAGAACATCAAGTAGGTCAGAAACCTCCTCCGACACAGGGAGTATCTCCAGAATCTGTTGAGTATACACATTCTATTCAGAGCAGGACACCCAAAGATGGCTACTTGTGATTATTACAACACTTCGAGAAGCTTACCAGTTTTATGTTTTCAACATACTCCTTCATGGCTGTCTCTTTAGTCATGCCTCCCAAAGCTTTCCAGGCTTCCCTATACATGCAAAACAACATTGAGAGGGTGGGTTTTTGAACATTCCATAAAAGGAATGCGTTCTTTAATAATGCAAGATTCTAAAATTCCAAATTGTATTGAATGACGCCCAGAATTCTATAGAACTTTCACTGCCCGAACATTCCCGTCACACCGGTGTGACGGTACACTCTCAAAGGTTAATATTCACTATTCACTACCCTAGGCATAGGTGTGCACAGATAGGGACGAGGTGGTGCTAAAGCACCTGCCCCTTTGTACTAATGGACCAAAAATGCTGTTTTTGAAAGATGTTTTTGAAAGTTTTTGGCCACAATGAACTGTGATCCATGTTGACATGATAATCTAATGCTTCAAGATAAAAAGCTTACGGCAATAATGTGCCGTTATAATGTATAGCCTCTATAGCCTTGTAAGGCAGTCGGAAGTTATACAAGCCCCCAAAACCTCCCCTTCAGCACCTGCCCCCCAAAATGTCTGTGCACGCCACTGACCCTGGGGGTTCCCAACCTTTTACAACTAGGGGCCCACTCAAAATGTTCAAAACTGTTCAGGGCCCACCTCTGACCCCGTAAACAATCCAACTCGAATAAATAACCAACAGCAACACACACACAAAAATATTGATTTATAAAATGCTTCCAAGGCCCACTTGGAATAGCTTCAATACTGGTCCAGAGTTAGAGAATCACGGCACTAACCAATCCGGAAGACTTAACCCCAAATATTAATTCTTGAAATGTGGGATTGTGTTATTATGTTTAATTAAATATAATTTAATACAAACCAAGTATGACTGTCAGAAAATAACTTAACTTACCAGTTAGCTCTTCCCTCGGAATCCCATGAACTTGGTTTTGAGACATCACAGGGACCAGCTGTGGCTTGTTTGTAATAACCATATAACACTCGCATCATATCATCTGACGGTGTATACAAACCTGCAAAACACGATTGAAGACGGGCGATAATGTAGTATGCTACAATCTAACATTACTAAACTGATGCATATAGCAAGCTTAATATATCTGATGGGAACGCGCTACTTAACCATAACCAGCACTTGTAGATATTGCCAAGATTTACTGCGCACTTACCGTCATAAGGCAGATTTTCCATCACCCTCACAGCGGCATCGAACCGAAGTTCATGGACTGATATCTCGCTCGTCATTCCTGAACTCTGGTCAATTTACATACAAGATAATTGTAGATTCTAGTCAATTAAGTGGGAAGTATAACCCTCTGAACAAGGCGTACTTATCAGCGTATGGCGCGCGCACCATGATGCGTAAAACGCGCAGCAATGGGTAGCCTAGTTTGTTGATAAGGTAGACGACAGGCTACATTAAATCTGACTGTACCTGTTGATGACGACAGTTCAATTCAATAAATAGTATTTGGCGAGTGCATCACAGACCTTCATCTATTATGTCACTTCAGTTAAACACGAAAGCTGGAATTTAGAAACTTAGTATGTAGGGCCTAGAAAAGCACCTGCACAGGTTTGTCACCAACTAAGTCATAATAGGGGATAAACTGCCGCTACTTCTGTCAAGAACATATGTTTCACAACAACTTCTGGGGCTTGTAGTTGATGCTGGTGCAGAGCCCTCTCGTTACGCATGGATTATCCTACGATATCCACAATGCTTTGCGGGATTGGGGCACACTCAAGCCCGAAAATGCCCGTGTCGTCATATATCCTCCGCATGAAATTGAAGAACTGAAATGTACAATTAGGCTAATGCATAGAATGCAATCTTGGTGCAATCTTGGAGAAGGTTGCTTTTAGTCTATATAGCAGTTTCTTGCTTTTTACTTATTAGACCTGCATGTTAAGGGATTTATTTTTCAGGCTGAGGTTATTGTAGCATGAGTAACATAAAATAGCATAACCTTCATGATAGGCCTACCCAAAATATGAGGCCTACATACCTCTTGCTTTGGACCTTGACTACTTCATGAAATTGTCTCTATTCTTACACCTTTATGTTGGTAAGCGCGTTGTCTTTTACCACGCTTTAAATCCCCTCTCTTATTCAATAGGTTACCAACTCACCAACGAGCTGCACTGGCCAATCAAAGTACACCGCGCTGATGCGCAAGTTGTAAACTGTTGGTCACTTGTCAGACCGAGGCTAGGAATCCCACAATACCAGGCGGGGGAGCTCCCTCTCTTCGTCGGAGGCTGAACGGGGTTCAATGAAAGCAGAGAGAGCAAGTAGAATAGTAATGCAGAGGGATGAAAGATGGCAGAGCTACAAATGTTGCTAGAGGAAGAAATTCCGGCTGGTAAAAGTGCCCTTGTCGAGAGCTATCAGAATCTTTCAAGGGTCGCAGAATATTGTGAGAACAACTATGTACAGGTAGGCACAGCGACGCTTTGTCAATTTCATGTCCTAGAGCGGTTTACGCGTTCAGATTGTGGAAAACGTTACCGAAATCTGGGAAAGCTGGGAACAGGAAATGTATTCCACTGTGAAGATGAAACGTTATAGAGCTGTAATAACGGAGCCAGGGCGTCTCATAATAATCGTTATAAATATCGTAGTGTGATGTGAACTAGATCACTGAAATCATTCCTTTCTTTCTTGTTCTTGTCGAGCTACATCACTGATGCATAGTGGTGTGAGCCCTCATGCATTGAGTCACAAAGCTACGCGGAGGGTGTGTCTATTATCAGGCTGTGTTGGGATCAAATGCAGTTTCTTTCATGAGTGTTATAATGTAGCGGTTTATCGCCACCAATTTGGCAGTCAGATGTTATGCTTCGGCCTGCATGTTGCGGAAAAATACTCAACATACACATAAGCAATGTCTACCGGTGTAGGCGTGCTTGCCAAATCTTGCCAGATCTGTTCCGTAGACTGATTGAAGCCAGCAGCACATGCTATATTGTTCTTCACAAATTGCAGAATGCCCCTGTGAAATAGGCTACCAGAATTCAAACAAAGGGTTTTAAAACACATCAGCCAGGTGTATCAATAACGCTGAGGGGGAAATTATAAAGCACTTTGATTCATTTCCATTATCAAAAGGCTTTCCTCATCCACGCTCACGCTGCCATAGCTCATGCGATGCGACAGCTAGTTTCATGGGCTATTTTCCATTGACCTGGACATTATATTTGCATGCTGATCAAATATCGCGATTCCTTAAAAGAGTCAAGAAGGATATACCGCCCTGACTTGGGCTATACACTCATGAACAA
>NC_085872.1:42245423-42265423 GCF_034702125.1 Engraulis encrasicolus | reverse complement strand
CTGGGTCGTCTCCCATGAACATCATTTGTGTGTCTGTAGAAATTTTGCATTGATGATGTGTTTTGCTGTGTCTGAGTGCTGGTGCACTTTTACACACTTGCTAACAGAGTTGCATAGGACAGAATCTAGTTTTGAATCCTGAAACAAGTACTTAGATTAGAAACGCTATATGGTTTGAGAAAAACACTATATTGTTTGGGGAAAAAATGTAATCAGGCAGCGAAGTGCCGTTTCCTGTGCGCCGCAGCTGCAGTGGTTCTGCTTGACACATTGTTTAAATACTGATGAGGTAAAAGTCTGCTGTGTTTCAAGTATCATGGGTCTTCATGGGTGCTGTTTTTTGTGCATTGTCAGACTTTCAGCAGATGACAAAAGGTAGAAAGTGCCGCAGCCAACTGCATTTCGCGAAAGCTGAGTTAAAGTTGGCCATTGGCAGTAAGGGGGGCAGCTGCCTGCGGGTTAACTGGTCAGCGCATGACCCAGTCACTCCGAGGGTGCAATTTAGGTCATGGGCAGGTCTGGCCTACATGATGGTTATTTGGTCTGAGCTTTAAAGGGGTATGCCACTATTTTGGGGCTTAATACAGTTCAAATCGTTGGCTGGGGTTTATAAAGGTGGTAAGGTGTCTTATTTTTCATGTGAAGCGTTGTCTTACTTTAAGACAAGTTAAGAGAGGGAGTATGTCGCTAAGCTAGTGAAAGTCAATGGATCCGTGTAGCATTGCTACATGCTACACGGATCCATTGACTTTCACTAGCTTAGCGACATGCTCCCTCTTTTAACTTGTCTTAAAACAAGACAACAGCTTACATGAAAAATAAGACTCTTTACCACCTTTATAAACCCCAGCCACTGTATTAAGCCCCAAAATAGTGGCATACCCCTTTAGTGAGTGTGTATTCGCCGTCTATTAGAGGGAAACTGGGTTATAGGCACATCAGCTGAAGTTTTGCCTTTTTTTATTGTTCTATGTACATAAAACATTACGACAGCTATTTCAACAACTTCCTTTTGTACAGTGGTTTCCATCGGAGCTATCAGTGTCCTCAATATCTTCTGTAAATGCTGTAACCACATCTGTATCTTCCTACCTAGAGCTAATACGGCAAATGAAAAAATAAATGTAAGGTGTGTTAAGTGTTAAAATATTTTAGATAGTACATTTTTGCTGCTTTTTAACCGAACCATCAGATGATGTTAAGAGTTTGTTGTTAACTCCTTACTGATGGCTTGTGTTTGGTGCTGTGGTACACAGACTGTGGATATCCACAAGGAGAAAGTGGCTCGACGAGAGATCGGAATACTGACCACAAACAAGAACACGTCGAGGACCCACAAGATCATCGCCCCTGGCAACATGGAGAGGCCGGTGAGGTACATCAGAAAGCCCATTGATTACACGCTGCTGGATGACGTTGGCCACGGTGTCAAAGTAAGTGTCTTCCTTCCTTTTCAGTGTAGGCTAGGCTACACTTACTAAGTGCAGCGCTGGTAAATAGCAATATGTGTGTGCGTTTGTGTGTGTGCGTGTGCACGCGCGCACGTGTGTGTGTGTGAGTTTGTGCGCGCGTGTGTGTGTGTGTGTGTGTGTGTGTGTGTGTGTGTGTGTGTGTGTGTGTGTGTGTGTGTGTGTGTGTGTGTGTGTGTGTGTGTGTGTGTGCGTGCGTGCGTGCGTGTGTGTGTGTTTAAGTCTGTCATTTAACTGGCAACATGTTAATGTGCTGTAAAGGACACCAGGTCTAACTAGCTAAGTGTTACATCACATCATATGTTTTTGGGCACAAGCAGATGTGGCCACTTTGCACTGTTTTAGTTAGGCATTCCGAGCCCCACATTCTTGACCTGGAAAAAGCAGGGATTGGTGAACCCACTTGGGGCCAATATTGTGAGCGCTATCTGGCTTTCTAATGTCAGATGGAGAGCAGAGAGAGAGAGAGAGATAGAGAGAGAGACAGAGAGAGAGAGAGAGAGAGAGAGAGACAGAGAGAGAGAGAGAGAATGCATGAGAAGAGAGCGACAAAAAGAGAGAGAGAGTAAACTGGGCCAAGACCCCCCCACCCCCCTTGTGATTTGTGGGAAACATACCCCCCCTCCCCCCTCCCTCCCTTCCTCTCCTGCTCTCCCATCTCTCTGCCTAGCTGCTATCATTCTTTTTCCTCTCACAGGACCCTATACTTTCCTGTGTTCTCAACCTTAGCAGGGCGGATGTCTAAATGTTGTCAATCATATAGTAGGGTATCTAATCACATGCCTACAAAAGACACATGTTGTAAAGGATTTATCAACACCATCTATGTACCTCCAATCAACTTCCTATCTGCCATGGATAAGAGGGAACAGATGAACTTGTCAATGCAAAGACGGGGATTACACAGTAACTACTTGTTCATGGATGATGATTTGAGAGCCCTAAGTCCCTCCCCCTTCAGCACAAGGTGTTGAATAATTAATGTGATTGACATGAACCCTGTGACACCACCAGTGAGGCCAACACTACTACATCATACATCCTTCATTTCAAAAGCAAGTCCCTATGTTTCTTTTCTGATCCCTATGTTTGATCATTATATTTTCCAATGTTGAAAAGGGGATGAGAATATCTCTCTCTCTCTCTCTCTCTCTCGTTCTTTTTCTCTTTTTCTTTCTCTCTCTCTTTCTCTTTCGCTTTCTCTTTCTCTTTTTCTCTCTCTCTCTCTCTCTCTCCCCCCTTCCATCCATCCATGTGCTCCCCCCATCGATTTCCCTATTTCATGCCTACAAAAAGACTTGGGTGTGGTGTGAAAATACAGCTCTGGCCTCAACCATTATTTTATGTGGGTAATAATAATAATGCATGTAGTGTGGCCAAAGATTCTCTATTCTTGCATTTAGAACGTCTCTGGTGTGGCATCAAAACTGGGCCCATTTCCCCTTGGCTGCATCTGCGTGTATCTCTCCTGGGGGCCTCTACCATGGAGATGTTATTGAGGTCTTTGACTTGATGTTCATCAGATGAGTCATTTTACTCCTCCGGTCAGTATTCCTTGCATGGCCTCCTTCACGTGGGGGCCTCTTCCCCCGCCTGACTGACAGGCCTGGAAGCAGCCGGCAGGTTCCTAATGAATTGGATTGGCCAGCCAGAATGCTCCAGAAGACTAACCACCACATCACGTCATGGGGGTTGACCCCTTCCAGTTTCCAAGTCTGGTCTTTCAAAAAATATATCTCCCGCCCAGCCGTGGCTTAGCACTGGACTGCTACGCTAGCGACTTGGGTTCGATTCCCGACCTGGATCATTTGCTGATCCTTCCCTGTCTCTCTCTACCACTCATTTCCTGTCCCACTCTCCACTGTCCTGTCTAAATAAATTTGAAAAAAAAAAACCCAATAATTCCAATAATTCATTTTCACAAACATGTAATATCTAAGATGCCTCTGTGTTGAGAAATAGGTGTGCACTACAAAAGGATAAGGAAGTGGACATACAAATGCCATTAAAACAGCGTTTCTCAAACTTTTTCTGACCGAGGACCACTTTGTGCCCCCAAAAATGTTCAGGGACCACCTGTCAACTGGATTGACAGTTGACCGGTGCTAATTTCAATGCAGATCCCTTATTTTTTTCAAAGTAATTCACATTTACAGGCCCTTATTTTTTTCAAAGTAATTCACATTTACATGCACTGTTATGCATGTGTTATTTTGGTGAAAATATGACTCTAGCTATATTTAGCTTTGCAATAATGTCATGAATATAGCTTACTTCTAGCTTCTCTTTGGACAAGTAGCAATCCCCTCGCGGACCACCTGAGCTCTGTCGCGGACCACTAGTGGTCCCCGGACCACACTTTGAGAATCACTGCATTAAAATATGGCTTTCATAATGGTCTTTGCTCCGCTCCTTAAATGTAGGCCTCCTCCCAGCAGGTGTTGGGTGCTCCGCTATCCTCCATTACACTCAGTCATTGAATGGTCTTGACTGACGGCCAACATTTTTCTATAAAAGCATCACAGTTTGCTGCCAGATTTGACAAAGCAGTCAGTCAGTGCAGTGCTAGTTCCGCTTGATGGACTGCCAACTCTTATCATGTGATCGAATCAATAGACCATGCTTCTCAGCATATTCAAAATATCTAATTATTGAGCATAATAGTGTTTGCTCGTAAGTCACTACACATCCTTTCATCTCCATTCTTTAGCTGTCTTTATTTATTTCGTATGTAAGCATTGTTATCTTAATAGTGAGTGAGGCACTTCTACCCAGACTGTCTGCTCAGTTCTATAACTTGCTTTGTTTCCCTTCTCTTGCTGCTTTCACTCAGTGGCTTAAAGCCAAGGTAAGTGCATTATGTCACGTTGTTCCTCATGCTGAATGAATTATAATGCTCAGAATGACCAATAGCCAGATGTTTCCATGGTATTAGGTAGAAGTGTTTATTTCCTTGGTTTCTGTGTTGCATTTTAACTTTCAGAAACGATAAATCATCAGGCTTCATGTTGTGTCTATTCATTTTGCAAACATAATGGATGTGTGTAGTATTCTCAGCCTCTCTGTTATCTACAATGTGGACATACAGTATGAAGCAAATGGAACATGTGCTAACACAACATACATGTTTTTGTTTATGTGACTGTAGCAACATGGCAACAACCAGCCAGCCAGGGGAGGCGGGACCTTATCAAGGACAAATCCACCCACACAGAAGCCTCCGAGTCCACCAATGGCAGGCCGGGGAACCCTTGGGTAGGCATATAGGACATTTCAGCTCCTACAGTACAGTATGGTGTGTGTGACTTGACTGTTTTTGCGATGCATGCAGAGGCGGAAAGAAGAGCTTGGCTCACAAGCTGCTGAAACACCAGAGACACGGCGAGCTTCGTTTCTATTATTGCATTTGTATTATGGGTTTGTTTCAGTATCACCAGCAGCACACCGCCACACACACACACACCACACACACACACACACACACACACACACACACACACACACACACACACACACACACACACACACACACACACACACACACACACCAAGTTATGTTTCTGTTATCGGTTGTGTTCATTTCTATTCTTGGTGTGTTTCAGTACAACTAACTGTTGATTCTATCAGTACAGCACTGCACATCACAAGCCCAGACATAAACTGAAGGCTTAAATGCCACAACATAAAGCTGTAATGTTACACATGTGCAGTATTTGGTGTTATAATTGAGTATCAGACTGTGTTAGGGTGGGCGATATGAAGATATTAAATCGTGAATTGCGAAATCAAGTACAAGATCATCTCGAATCTTCCATCGTATAGATCGTGTTGCAGTGAGGGTGGTTACTCTCAGTATCAGAGTGATGTCTACTTACGTAGTGTTGTTGGCTTCACTTTTATTCTTTACATTATTGTATTCCAATTGTGCACTTTATGAGAGTGTCATCAATGTGTTTACATTTAATGAATTGCTAATTACAAATGGCAAGTATATAAAATGCCTGTTTTTTTGTTTTAGTTTTTTCGATATTAGATCGTGATAAAAAAAATCAAAATCAAGGTTTTATTTGAAAAGATCGTGATATGACATTTTTGCAACGACACCCACCCCTAGACTGTGTTCCTTGACACTCTTTCTATATGGCCTGGTAGGAGGAATACCCCGTACAAGACCTTGGAGCCGGTGAAGCCACCTGTGGTGCCTAATGACTACATGACCAGCCCCGCCAGGCTTGGCAGCCAGAACAGCCCAGGCCGCACCGCCTCTGTCAACCAGAGGCCCAGGACACACAGGTACAGTAGCCTCCCTGCACTGCACTCACATGCACACACTCTCTTTCTCACACACACACACACACATGTGCAATTGACACACACACACACACACACACACACACACACACACACACACACACACACACACACACACACACACACACACACACACACACACACACACTCACATTTACGCACACACAGGCATGTACGCACGCGCATGCTCACACACACATACACACGTGCGTGCGCGCGCACGCACACACACACACACACACACACACACACACACACACACACACACACACACACACACACACACACAAACCAGAGCAGGAAAATAGAAGCATAAACACCCTCTTACACCCTCATAGAAATGCAGTTATGCTACGTGATTCTGTGAACACAGAACACACTACGAAGATACTCTTTTACAGTAATCCTGCAATAAGCATGGCCAAAACCATTTGGGAGAGATTAGAGTTGCGTAACGGCCCCAAACTAAGCATGCTGGGTCCCCTCATGCTGAACGCACTGACGACTGTAGCTGGTGACGTGCTGGGTGGAGGGGGTCCGTGCTGGGTGGAGGGGGCCCGTTTTGGCAGACAGCACACATCATTCTCAAGTGTCGGCAAGGGGTCTGGGGAGCGCTGGCTCCTCCCAAATACCCCTGTGGTGATGTAAAAGGGGCGTCTCTCTCTCATGCTCGCTTGTTGGAATGAAATAACGCTTCAACAAAACATCATAAAGTTTGTAACAGCGCCCATAGGAATTGCAAGTGCCTCAGCTATGTTCAGAATCTGACTGTGTAGGTGTTTGTGGAAAACAACTGTTTACGTTATAGGCTTTGTGAAAGGTTGTTATTATTGTAAGGTTATAATTATAATACTGCAGAGACTGTTTTAATGGCACATTTTACTGAGATGGAATATGAGTTATTTGCATGGTTAATGTATGTCTCTCCCTGACCCATATTCACGGTTAGAAGTGTGTCCTAGTACAAAGCTTTGGTGCAGTATTACTTTAAGTGTAATTTACTTAAGATGTTGGCAGTTGTTTGAAACATATATGTGAAAAATATTGTTTATGCAATAATTCGGGTTTTTTACATATCTCACAAACATCTTCAAATTGTTGCACTGTATTGACATTCTTAAAATGAGATTTAGTGACGTTTAACCTGCAAGCTACACTTTAACGTTCTGACTGCTAGTATTGAACTTCCCCTGTCTCACCCGTCATGATGTTGGGCTTGTTTACAGTGGCAGCAGCGGGGGCAGTGGTGGGCGAGAGAACAGTGGCAACAGCGGAATAGGGATTCCTCTGGCTGTGCCCACTCCATCACCACCCACCAGCCTGGCATCAGGTACATTGCACTCCACACCGTCACAGTATTGCACTGCACACTGCCACACCATTTATGCCACAGTCTTTCTGTCTCTCTGTCTCTGTCTCTCTGTCTCTACCTCTGTCTGTCTGTCTGTCTGTCTGTCTCTCTCTCTCTCTCTCTCTCTCTCTCTCTCTCTCTCTCTCTCTCTCTCTCTCTCTCTCTCTCTCTCTCTCACACACAAACACACACACACACACACACACACACACACACACACACACACACACACACACACACACACACAGTCACTTGCACACATTATGCACACTTCTAGTTTTCTTACATTTTGTTTTTGTCCTTCTTGACCTCTGCCCTCATGCTCCCATGTGTCCTTCCTCTCTGCTCAGCGTCGACTGTTCCCCAGGGGCCAGGCCTCGGCCCCGTGCCCATGTCCCAGTTCGGCACCATCTCCCGCCAGGTCTCTCGCCAGGCCTCGTCTTCGGCCTCCATGGTGTCTGCCACGGGCACGTACCGCCGGGCGCCGTCCGTCTCCTCCTCGCAGTTCACCGCCGCCCCGCAGGCCCACGTCAACGGGGGGCCGACCTACACCCAGAGCTCAGGTAGCGTATCTGAAGCCATTTCAAGTGGCGAATCAAGTCAAGTCAAATCGGTTTTATTGTCAATTTCTTGCCATGGACTGGTCATACAAAGAATTCGATATTACGTTTCTTACTTTCCCATGCAGACATAGCCATACAGTACTTTAGGTATGGACATAGACAGTATAGACATAGGCAGTATAGAATGCACCACACAGCAAACGCGTTTATTCGCTCAGAGCCCGGGTAGTATGAATCCGACACAAACGCAAGGAAAAGTGCAGCACACAAATTGTGAATGCACAGCAAAAGATTAATTCGTGCATTAGCTTAACTGGTCATGGTAAATTATTTCCTGACTAATGCTTAATGGTCTGTGTTCCGCCAGCCACACACTTGCATATCTGTATGCTTCCCTTATGTGGAAAGAGAAATGTTTCAGCGGAATCATTACACAAATGTAGAGTTTATTATGAAAATGATGTGTCAATCTTGGGAGTTGGTTTACAGATTGCATTCTGTGTACTCACTCAGTGTTACATTCAGTGTTATTCAGTGTTCAGGGGCCACACATTGACTTACTAATTTGCAACTGCATACTTGGGGATGAGTGCATAACTGTGTCAGACCACTCTTGCTGTTCTGGGGTGCATTTCTCGAAAGCATAGTTGTTAGCCAGTTAGCAACTTGCGTAGTTGCCAATGGGAAATTTCATTGCAAACAACAAAGTAGCTAATGCAGTTAGCAACTAAGGCTTTGAGAAATGCACCAATGCCGTTATACCTCATCATGCTCTGATTAGCAACTGTCTCTTTCCCTCACATGCTACCCGTCACTCTTGTTCATTCACTCTTGTTCTCCTGTCTTGCCCACTGCTTCTGACGGATGCACTGTTCACGTTTGCACCATTTGTGTCTGTGCTGCTACCTGTATGTCTCTTATTGCTATTGCTCTGTGCTCATATGTCTGCCTACCTGTCTGTCTGTCTATCTGTCTGTCTATTTGTGCACCTGCTTTATGTGTCTCCATATCTGCTCACCTGTCGGCCTGTCTGGGGCTCTGCTGCCACCTCCAGTGACTGCGGTTCCCCCGCCGCCTCCTCCCATGGTGCAGCTCACCCCCCAGATCCCACTAACGGGCTTTGTGGCCCGGGTGCAGGAGAACAGTAAGTGTTGGTTTCTCTCTTGGCTTCCCAACCCAACACCAGCCATTGTCACCCCTTCAATAACCTTATATAGGCTTGCCTCTTAACCGCTTTTCTGGCGAAACATGCCTTGCTTTGGCAGGAGACGTATTGTTGAAGTGTTGCGATGATTTAGCATACTTTGAAATGGAAGACGTTATACTGCTGACGAAGAAAACCACATGCATTACTGTACAGTAAAATCTCATTTACTTAATGTTCCCTTGTGGTTCAGAACATTGCATGATTTACTCACCACAATCTCTTGTTGGACAGCTCTTCCCTCCTGGCTGGCTCGCCAATGTGAACATTTACATGCATTACATTCCGTTTCCTCTGCAGTTACCGACAGTCCATCCCCACCCCCACCCCCGCTGCCTGAGGACAGTATTATGTCGGAGGAGGCTCACCCCCCACCCCCTCCGCCGCCAGTGGACTATGAGGATGAGGACGCTTCAGTGGTGCACTATAGTGACCCCTACGCTGACGGCGACCCGCACTGGGCCCCCAAAACTTACCTGGAGAAAGGTGCGTTATTCCCTTACTCAAGAAATCCACAAACTACAGTAAATCGTCATTTGAAATCCAAACGAGCTGTGCCATCAGGATAAGGCGTAGCTACTATGGTTTAATTTGATCACACAACCTACTCACACATCCTGAAGAATATTTTCATCAATTATGTCATAAATATCAAAATGGGAAAAAAAACGAGGATGACTTCGTTTTCCAAATACTTGTTGAGACCATTTTTTAGATGCGTCCCACGCATCTCTATAAGAGGCTTTGGTGTCCGTCCGTCCGTCCGTCCCTCCGTCCGTCCGTCCGCCCTCCCGTGATGAGTTTCTGAATTGTGATTCCCTCTTGTGATTCCCTCTTGTGTCCACAAGGTGGCAGTCGCTCAGTGGAGTGGCAGAGCTCAGTTTTGGCCTGGAGCTCATGCGTGCAAACCAAAACGTCTACCATAATGGTTAGCAAACCGGCTACGCAGCTGATTGATTGCATTATCTGACACAACTGCAGAAGCACAGAAGTCTGTATGCATATTCCATCCATGTGTGCCATGAAATAGGAAGGCATGAGACATTTGCAGATAGCGTTTCCTATGTACACATCTATGGCCAAGAGACCGTGCTCTTTGCCAGTGAGAAAAACATGGCGGCACTTCCTGTTGATTTTCACATGAAAGTTTTGCTTAATTTAAAGTCCCTAAGCGACTATAAATGTTGTGGCTTCCATATATTGATGTAAAAGTGCCCCACGAAGTAATGAAGCACAACAAAGTTACTCCACATTACCATTTTACCACTCGTTTTTCTATGCTAACAGGGTAGCTAATGTAGCATTGTAAATGATCCAGGGAGAAAGGGGGAAATGTTGTGATTTCAGTCCGCCTGAGGCAATGATTTTCGTGGGGAAGATGACCTGCATCTCGGTGGCATTGGACCACGCCCCCGTGCCTTATTTGGCTCGCTCAGCACGTGCGTCCTCAGTCCAATCGCAATGCTTTATTTTCCCCAGACGTTTAATCGCATTTAAGTGAAAGTGCCATGTATACACATCGCAAAATAACTCTTAATCCGATCTATTTAAATCGCATTTATTAAATCGGACTTAAAAACATCATGTACACGTAGCCAATGTCTCATTGATTAGTTTATGGAACTTGCGGTTTGTCTGTTACGGTCCACGAAGACAATATCCACGTGAAAACGCAAACGCCTGCAAACCACTGTTTTGACAGAAATACAGTTCACCTGTCGCCTACTCTGTTTTCTTCCCAAAGCGGCATTTAAAAGTATTCCATGAAATCCAACATCAACGTCACTTCAAATAGGTGACAGCATCATGCACACACATGAAATAACACTTCAGTGAGGGGGGGACATAACTGCTCTCATATTAAAGTGAAAAGAGAATTTCACATTTTAGTTTATTTAATGTAGGCCTATGCAAAATTGCAAATAGCCTATTCATTGAAATCTGTCCAGAAAGGGTTGTAATGTTTGCCTGTTTTTTATGTTTGTAATTATTTAAAAAAAAAAAAAAAAAAATCGTGATTTAAAAAAAAAAATAGCCTAACAAAAATAGAGATTTTATGTTAAAAAAAATGTGAGATGGGATGGACCGATGGCCCCCCTAACCTAAATTCGCCTTAGGTCCCCACATTGCTAAATGTAGTGTAAGGGATTATTTTGAAAAGACAGTAACATGTAATCAGCAATGCATTACAGTTTTTCAGTAACTTGCCCAACACTGTTGAAATCCTATGGTACTTTTTCAAATCCAGGCTTATACAGTACATGGTAGGCTTATTGATAAATTGCCTTGACAGGTTATGAGGAGGCCAAGGGGGCGTTTGGGCAAAAAAGGTTCAGAACGGGCATAGACGGACGCATCTGTTGTCCGCCTGTCGGACTTGTTTACTTGGGTTAGTGTAACAAAATAACCATTTCCCAATGTCAAGTGTTGCCTTGGTAGTGGGTGAAACGCTTAGTGATTGGATACTCCGCAGAGTTCACCAAAGAGTATATAATCAGTGGGCATTTCATGCACTACCAAGGCTAGAACACTTGACATTAGGAAATGGTGAGTGTCTCGCGCAGTCACCATGACATTCCTTCTCCTTCTCTCTCTCTCCCTCCCTCTCTCTCTCTCTCTCTCTCTCTCTCTCTCTCTCTCTCTCTCTCTCTCTCTCTCTCTGCCCTCCTGCAGTGGTTGCTATTTACGACTACTCAAAGGACAAGGATGACGAGCTGTCATTCATGGAAGGGGCCATCATCTACATCATCAAGAAGAACGATGACGGCTGGTTCGAGGGCGTGTGCAACGGGGTCACAGGCCTGTTTCCTGGCAACTACGTGGAGTCGATCATGCACTACGCAGACTAGGAGGTGGGAAGGAGGGGACAGAGCGAACACCTGTCAATCATGAACAAATGTTTCAAAGTGCATTTGGCTAGTGAAGAATGTTTGTTACTCTCTGTTATTTTATTGAAAACACACAAACCATAACATAAAATTGTGCACACGGGGAACAGAAGGTGTGCAGGTATTGTTAAGTTGTTATTGACGGTAAAACAAGTTACAATATTAATAATAATTAGTATATTCCTGGTTAGCGCTTTTTGTTGTATGTTTTGTATGTACAGTAACGTGAGATGCAGCTTGTAGGTGGTCAGTAGTGTTTTGGCGTGTGTTTGTATATGTCAGTGTCCTGACCAGTCTACGTGAGTTGTCAACATGTCTTTTGTTTCTTTTCATTATTATTATTGTTATGATGTTTTTTTTAATATATATACTATATTAATTTTATCCAGGTTTTGTACAGACATTTTCCTGTGTCATTAACATTTGTGCAGAATGTCTTTTGAATGTCATTGCTTGATATTTTTGAGCCTTGCCAAACAACAATGAAGAGTGAATTGATTTGAATTTGTAGCCTTTTTCTATGTACCCCTGTTACTGCTCTATTTTTTCACTTGGGTTTTGAATGCCAGACTATTTTCTCCCTGACCGGTTTGTGATTGCGGCAGGTCACCGTGGGTGACTCAGTCCAGATCAGGTGGAGCAGAAAGCCAGGGAGGGCTTGTTAAAGAGCTAATTCGGTTTGTACTGCCTTTTATTAAGGTTCCTGCTCGCAGAGACAGGCAGTTGTCAGTTGGCTAGCCTTCATGTGAGGCTGCCCGACTGCACTGATCAAGCATGGCTGTGGCATTTCAGACGGCAGGATAACCCTTTCATCTTGTTTACACAGCCAGTTGTCCTAGACATGTTAATGAGGACGGTGAGACAGCCCCTCCGCCTCGTTTGACCGCTTCATATGAAGGAAGAAGGGTCTAGCTGAGGGAATACACCATTTAAGACAACTCTGTACAGTATATTCACATGCCATACAGATACCTCAGCTGTGAGACTCACTGTTTCTGCTATCTTACTTTCATGCAGTGTGTAATCTTGGAAAGCTCCCACTGTTGTCTCCATTGACTGTGTGTGTGTGTGTGTGTGTGTGTGTGTGTGTGTGTGTGTGTGTGTGTGTGTGTGTGCGTGGGCGCATGCAAGAGAGTAATAGAGAGATGGAGGTCTGGTGTGAGCATGTATGTTGCCAAATGTGTATGCACGTGTATGTACAGTGTGTATGTATGCGAATCAGTGGGAGGGGTTGAACAGGACCATCACACCACTTTGCTTTCTCTGAAAATGGCTGCCATGACAGGAGCAGGAGGGCTTCCTCTGTTGTCTGTAAATGGACGTCATGACTCAGAGACACAGTAGACCACTTTGTGCCATTTGGATAGAGTGAAGAAGCATGCCATCACATTTCATACCTGTTCCTCCTCTCAGCACTTTCATAACGTGTCAGTGGCTGAGGAGGTCAGAGGACTTAAGCACATGGGGATGGTTTGGATGTACAAATGTGATGCCATGACCAAGGAAAGTAATTGTTTTCTGAATTATGCATGTTGTTAAATTAGGCCTTAAAAGTATATAAATATTATTTTTCTTTGATGTGCACTGATTATTCGGGAACATTCTTAGTTGTTCCTAATCGTGTTTATGGCAAGATGTTGTCAAATTGCACATACTTTTTTTTTCATTTTATTTTGTAACAAAAAGGTGATTTCTTTTAAATTAGTCTTTAACGTTTTGTAGACTTAATATGTAATTGTATACTTTTGTGTGAGAGAAAATATCCTGACTGAGCGTTCAGTTTTTGTAATGTGTGTGTGTGTGTATGTGTGTATGTGTGTGTCAAACTGCTGTTGATGGATGGACAGTCATGTGCATTCCCAAATGGTATTTATTTATTTTTGCAAGGGATTTCTGAGACTGCAACTCATGAGGAATTGTATGGGTGTCAATCACTGTGGTAAATGTTTCAAGGCCTTGAGTTTTGAGTTCTTTGCGACATTACAAAAAATGTGGAAAGTGACATTAAATTCCAGAAAAGAATGCCTCTTCATTACGTATTCATATGTATATATTATATGTTTTCTCAATTAATGTACAGTCCTTTTTATAATAAATAGCTTCCCTGTACATGTCTTTGTTTGTACGTGTCTTTCATCATGCATCATCATGAGGGTTGGCATTTCCCACTATAGTTAATATAATTATTATATAATATAGTCATTATCTTATTTATTATGAGCACAAAGAAAGACGACATGAATTGGGTTGCAGAATGTTTCCGTTCTTGTTACTGCAACTCACTTAAAAGTAGATTAATAAATAAATGAAGGTGTTTCTATAATTCAGTGTTAACATTTTAACAATGAAACCTGGTGTTTGCTAGCCTGGTTCTCACGCAGATCATTCACGCATTTTCGCTCGACTTCGTGAGCGGATGAGATACATCCATCTGCATGAGAACCAGGCTAGGTGTTTGATGGAACAGTTGAAAGAATATGGAGTCCATATACTGCCATTTCCGTCTCCAGTGATGGGCAGCCTGCATTCTGAATGTCCACATTTGTAACATGTTCTGCTTCCGACTTGTCCAAATAGGGACATTAGACAAGTAAAATTAGGTCTTTTGGGATATGTGGCTCTGGATATAGGCTTCAGAAGCCAAGGTTGCCCACTCTCTCTCCTTGTCTTCAGGTTGTGTCTCTGCAGAGGCATATCCTGTCACCAGACTAGGCAGGCAGCCGCTTAGGGCCCCCAAGCCACTAGATGGTTAACAACAGCTCAACTTTTTTAAATGGCTTTTTTTTTTCAAATGTTCAGTCCTTTGCTTTTGGTCCTTTGGTTTTTTGCTTGGGGCCTCCACTGACACTAGAATCGCCTCTGTGTCTCTGGGCTCCTCTGGAAGCCATGTTGATTTGTGGGAGCCACTTCCCACCAGCAGGGTGCAGCAGCATGGCATTGTAATTGATGTTCAGTCTGATGTGGTCTGGCATGGTGCTCTACATCACCCATGACGTATACTGGCTGGCTGGGTGGAGGGAGGTGTTTTACAGGCTTGATTTGGAGTGCTGCCTTGGGGGTGATGGAGGCACAAAGTCAGGTGGTGGCTCATCGAGGCCATCCTCCTCCAAGTATTCCGCTTGGCCAGGGCCTTGACTCTGTTTTAAGAACATTGAACAACAGACGTTTTTGGATGTTGTGATGACCACTTTCATGGTATTCCCAGGATAAACATTGTTTTCTTTGCTATTGTGAAACCAAATATCAAGCTGTTTTCATATAATTTTAATCATCTGCTTTATATTTTTGAAACCATTTCTCTGTGATGAATATGCACAAACATGCTTTAGTGTTTAAAATACCTGTGTCTGGTCCCTTGTCTGGGGAGGAGAGTGTTCGGGTAAGCTACAAGGTGTTACTGCATGGTTTCCACTGGACTTCACTGTCAACAGCAAAAAAAAGTATTAGCCATAGCATACTGCAATTACTCAAGAGAGTGTGTGTCGGTGCGTCTGCCTGTCTGTGTCTGTGTCTGTGTGTGTGCACGTGTTTGTGTGTGTGCAGGGAAACCAACAGGGGCGGATAAACGGGTCTGTTGTCCCGGGCCCAGGGACGGAGGGGGTCCAGAATTGGGTCCTCATTACATTGTATGTATTGGATGGGGGGGCCTTTCCGATGACTTTGTCCTGGGCCCAGTGAAAGCTGTCGGCGGCCCTGTGTGTGTGTGTGTGTGTGTGTTGTGTTTATGTTTATGTATGTCTCCTCCTCAATGGTTAGCCTACCTGCAGAAGCAGCAATGCCGGGTGTGGTGAATTGTGACAGTTGGCCATTTCCTGTAGTGTAGCGCGAGGCCCTCTGCACTGCCGTCTGGTAGTTCCTGTACAGCTGCTGACCATACTGCACCAGAGAGAGCAGAGCGACCACCACAGGAGGCTTTTTAAAGGCTTCATCACTTTTTATAGGCTCCACACATCAGCTCTCTGTGGCACGTTACCGCAGCACCATTGCAGCTTTTTACTGTCTGCTTGCAAGGTGACGGGGGTTGAAGGAGTTGAGAGGGTTACGTGACACTATATGCTGCTATGTTGGCTGTACAGTTATGATAAGGCTCACCTTGGCAACTCTGATGGAGGTCACCCACAGACCCAGGCTGTGCTCGTCATCACAGCAGAGTATGCGGATGTAGTCGGATTCCTTCTGGATCTGCGGATGCTGAAGGAATACAGGTCAGAGGGTCAGTCACAGATGATTGTAGGGGAACATATAGGCTATGGCACATTCAGTATATTATGGTTCAAAAATGTCTCTTCTCTCTGGCATGGTAAACTCACAACAGCGGTAGGCCTGTGGGAAGTATGACTTCTCAGCCATGGGGATATCTTACTCATTGGACCTTGAAGTGTTTGGCATTTGTTGTATATATTGATGTATATAGGAGAATATATGGACAGCTGAGTCAAGTTCATTTTAGATTTTGACATTGTCAACCCTCAGTGGAAATATCCACAACGGAAATTATGTGTGTTGTGTTTGTCTTAACATGTAACAAAAAGAGGTTTGTCTGTGGAAAAGCATCATATCATTCTCTGCCAAGGCATGAGACGGTGGTGCGCTGCTTGTATCTACTTGTCCACTTGGCCCTGTCAAACATGGAGCTGCTGGGGCCTAATGGTAGTTTTCCTTACAATGAGAGACGTGCTGCTGACAGCCAGACGCCTCTACTGCCCAAGGACCAAGAGTGTATGCTGCTCTGTAGCCAGCAGATGGCAGTGTAGTGGCATGGAAAAATCAGTCCCTGAAACGAGACCACTTGCTGTGTACTGAGCAGCTAGCTGCACACAATGGGTGCATTCCAATTTGCAGACTTCAGTCCTCCCTTGCTCACTTGCCTGCTTGTGACCTCATTATGACGTTACTGACGACAGAAAATTAATTCAAACTCTTGCAAAAGCACAATTCTAATGTCATTTCCTCATTTGCAATCAGGATGATGAATGAAAAACAGTCCCCCACAAGTTTATTGTTTTCTCCACGAAGGCAGGGACAGGAGGCAGGGAGAGGCCTCAAGCACAAGTGGAGGACGGGAGTGTCGTGTGCATATTGGAATGCACACACTCTTCCTTGCAAGACTACCTGAACATCTGAAAGCTGTTTCGCAGTCTGTCTCTAGTCCAATGTGGGGCACGTCAGCCTCAGCCACAAGACTGTGAGTATCATGAACAATGTTTATGGGTCAGAGTGAAATGTTTGACACCAACAGGGGTGGGAGGGGGGTAAAATGAACGCCTCAGCTGCTTTGTTGGCCTAACTGAGAAAAGGGTTGTGTGGGTGCTGGAGTGGTTGTATAGTGGAGCAGTTCAGTTTTGGTCTGACATTTATCTCTGGCGTCGTGTCAGTGTGTTTGTCTGGCGTGAACTGCCATGAGAGTAGATTCACTTCCCCATTAAGGGAAGAAAAGTGAAAAGGCCTGTGTGGATGTGTGGAGACGGGGGTTATTTGAGCATGTGTTTAACTGCAGTGCTCACCCAAAAAGGCCCTCTCTACTCTACTCTGCAACTAGAACCAGCTGCCGTTTCCTAACCATCCCTTCTGCCCCCAGTAAATGAAAACCACTGTGTCAGATGTGTTGAAGGTGCCCCCCCTTAGCCAGACCATATTCTCTCTCTCCCTCTCTCTCTCTCTCTCTCTCTCTCTCTCTCTCTCTCTCTCTCTCTCTCTCTCTCTCTCTCTCTCTCTCTCTCTCTCTCTCTCTCTCACACACACACACACACACACACACACACACACACACACACACACACACACACACACACACACACACACACACACACACACACACACACATTTAACTCTTAACACATTTACTCTACTATCTTTTATCACGATCTTTCTCTACCCTCTATTTTTCAGGGTGGCAACTCGCAGTAAAAACTGAAGTAGTTTAAATTCAACTCCAGATGGCCTTCTTGCAGATCAGAAGTGCCCTCATAAACCCTGACTGAAGGGGTGGAGGTGCTGCTTTCTGAACATCTGAGGAAAATTGTGGTTTTCGCCGGATCCGGAGTGCTTGCTTTTTCACTCTGGGAGTTAATCATTTTATTTGAAAGGCCGTTCCCCGTCTTTTTTTACACCGGGCGATGGAAACATCTCTGTGACTGGTGTATTGCTTAGACAGGTGTGGAATTATCTCTCAAGTGGCGTGCAATTCTCGTCCCTTTAAACCCCCCCAACATCAGCCGCATGCTAACATCAAAGATCTTTGATTCTCTCTTTTAACACTCTATGCCAGAGGTATTCAATTAAAAGTCACTAAGGGACAGCTTTTTCAAATTCCTTCCATTAAAGGGGCCAAACATAGAATCTGTATAACTGCGAGCAGCACGGTGTCCGAGGTAAGGGAGCAAAAAAGTGGATAGCTTTCCAGAGAGAACAGATATTCGCTTCTCTATTTCTTAGTAGCCTTAGGATAGTCTTCTCTATTTATCAGACTCTTTTAGATAAGATTTCACTGTGAATACATAGGAGAGATATCCTCAACCTGAAATGTTTGTGGTCGCAAATGATGCATGGCCACAGATAGCACACATTTGTTTTCATTTTGTTATGACCTTGTGGGGGGCCAGAACCTGCATCTGGCCCCTGGCCTGCCATTTGAATAGGTCTGCTCTATGCTATATGCTCCACTAAAACCTGGAGTCACTGTCTTTGAAACTGAGAAAATTCTGATCTTTTTATGGAAGCATTCTTTTGATTCAAGGCTTCAAGACAGGTAAACGTAGAGTAAAACCATGTCATTTCTGCCATCAAATATTTGGCACATTTTATTTTTGCATTTGTGTGTCTTTGCAAGGAATTACTGTGATATGTGTTGATATCTACCAAGATAATTATTGCAGAAAGATAATGTGGGTTGGGGTTCATTCATTGGAGATGTTGGGGTTCATTCATGTTGAATTGGATTTTGCTACCGGAGATCTTTATTTTGTTTCAAGCCTCCATGATCACATTCTGAGTGTTACATTTAAGAGCAATCTTTTGATATTGTACCATACATCATCAGCATTGTCATTCAAACCAGCATACTGGCATTAAGTCGTGTTGCCCTTCCTGGTATTAGTATTTCATACTCAGCTGTAATTGTAGTTAAGATGTTGTTTGCAAATCTGGTTTCTGTTCTCTATATATTTGAGCCCCTACCACACCCATGATTCCTCCTGCATATACCTGTGTCTAAGTGCCTTTCAAGTTGGTAATTTGTAAAGATGGCTTAGGTACAATAGGCTATGCTTCATGACGCCTTTGAGATCCACATCTCTTTTGAGTTATGAAGCCTGCTGAATGTAGTGTCATGGAAATGCTATGCTGTTGCTATCCAGCAAGGTCATTCACAACATTTTTAGCCAGTGCCTTGATGCCTATTAAGATTTATGACTTGTAGATTGAAGCCAGCCAGGCAGCAGGTGGCTACCTTCTCATTTTGGACACCTAGACTCAGAGTTGTATAAAGTAGAAGTAGAAGTAGCAGTACTCTTGCAAATGTAATTACAACACTGGTAGTATGGTATTACGATGTTGAAACCATGTAATACCATACCACTAGTGTTGTAATTACATTTACATTAGAGTACTTCTACTTATACTTTATATAACTCTGCATAGGCTATCTACACATTCTACATTGGCCCATCTGTAGGTAGCCCGACAGGCCAGACCATTCATATTGAATTACTTCATAATTCGCAAATGGCCTAATTACACTTCTCTTGGGAGGATTTAGTCAGCTACCAGATGGACGGCCAATAAGCGACGCTCTTCGGCACATAATAACATACGTCATGAACGTCAACTGTCCGTGATTGGTCAGAGCAGGTCGACTCATTTCAAACCAGAGCTGAGCTCACTCCTCCCACCTAAGCGCTCCAGGGTATCGAGGACCCAGACCAAAAATGAATTAAAAAGTAATTAATTAATGTGGTCTGGTAAAACCAGGCTAATGTGTAGGCCGACAAGGAGCACAGTGTGGAGATAGCATGAGGAGGGCACCAGGCCCCAGGCCCCAGGGCTTGCCAGTGTTGTGCAGGCTTACCTTAAGGACGAAGCAAAAATTGGTGGGGGCTCGATACTTGTGCTTGTAATCGTGACTGTAGTAGACATCTACTTGCTCGAATTGAATAAAGCACGCCAGGTCACTGGACAGCTGCCAAAGAAATTGACATATATGTTGAGTAGTACACA
>NC_085872.1:42180423-42240423 GCF_034702125.1 Engraulis encrasicolus | reverse complement strand
GGCACCCCCAACTAACAAGCCATAACATGGCATCGCATCGCATCCGATACCACAAAAGCTTAGAAACGTAACACATTTGGAGACGTCACTGACTAGCATTAACTTATCAATTTAGACAAATATGTATTATATTACATAATTTATTAATCAGCCACGTTTCCGTGGCACCCCTGAGGGGGACCCGCGGCACCCCAGTGTGCCCCGGCACCCCTGTTGAGAAACACTGCTATAGCGCACATCAGAACCTCATTAACCGAAGCTCTCGGGTCCTTAAGGGCTGAGATGGATTGCCTGTGAAGCCCAGCACTCGGATCTTTCATTCCTCATATACCATGAACTACAAGTTCCTCCTCTGCCTCTCCAAAATAAGATGAGATCCATTCCCACCGATGCCTTTCCAAGATTTAAGTGTAAAACATTTGCAGTCAAATTGAGTCTGACAGGTTTCCACAATGTGGAAACAGGAAGCTTGTGGCTCCCTGAGGCTGTGTGATGGATAACCAGTGAGGCTCGGATCCCCCAAACCTAACAGCTCCCTCCATCTAGAGATTATTACATCTTTACGTCATTAGCACATCGTAAGCAACTCACCATTCAGATTGGTGAAGCCAATCGAGTCGATGGTGTCAGAGCTCTGAAATTGACCTGCCTCTTCTTCGATGCTCTATTGAGAGAAAACAAAGCATGGGTTGGTGAGGAGATGGAGCACTCAACGACTCTCCTACCTGCATCTCATTCTGCAGTGTGAAAATAAATGTAATGAAGGGCTTTACTTTAAATGTATTTATTTTATTTTATTTATTTATTTATTTCAAGGATAACCCCCTGAGATGTTGCATCTCATTTTCTAGGGGGTCCTAAAGACAATACAACAAAGAAAAGAAACGAAACGAGATGGCTTGAGCTGTGACAACAAAGTCTTTGTCATACAGAGTTATGAGCCCGTCAGCTGCTAAAAAAGTAATAATGCCACCTCAAGGGGTTGATACTGCCCGCATAGCTGGTCATGATTCCTACAGTCAAAACAAACAACTGCAGGGTTCTTCTGGTCTAATTTAGTCCGTAGACCTCTTAGCGCACAGCCTATGTTATAACCTTACTGTCACCAAAATTGTAATGGCTATGTCTTAATCTGTTACTTAAGGCTTTCGGTACTGTCATAGCAATGTTGTTATGATGCAGTTGAGTATTGTCAGCAAATAGTGAATAGGCCCGCCGGCGACCCCATCTACACTAAGAGGCTACCGAAGACCAGCATATACAACCAGAGGAAGTGGACACTGGCTCCCTCCCTGTAATGGATAGCAGACAGGCACCGAGAGCTCGAAACATGTGTCTGTATTTACGGTATGCTAATATGGCTGAAGGGGAGATTTGGGGTTGGACAGTCAGATGTTATTGTGTGTTAGGCCTAAGGGTGGCACACTAGAGCAGTGATTCTCAAAGTGTGGTCCGGGGACCACTGATGGTCCGCGACAGAGCTCAGGTGGTCCGCGAGGGGATTTCTACTTTCCCAAGACAAGCTAGCAGGCTATATTTCTAACATAATTACAAAGCTGAACATAGCTGAAATCTTATTTTCACTGCAATAAGACAGGCTTCCAATGTGAATAAAAACGATCTGCATTGAAATTAGCTATGTCAAATTAGCACCCATCTATCAATTCAGTTGACAGGTGGTCCCTGACCATTTTCGGGGGGACAAAGTGGTCCTCGGTCTGAAAAAGTCTGAGAAACACTGGACTAGACCTTTGGACCACTCATCCAAAATATGGTAGCGTTTATCACCCACTGGTTCTGCAGGGATCACTGCAGCTAAGATAGGAGGGCCGTGCACTGTATCTGTGTTTGGGTGTGTATGCAGGGCCGCTGACAGTTTTTGCAGGGCCCAGGACAAAGTAATCTTAAAGGGCCCCCTACCCAATACATACAATGTAATGGGGAACCAATCCTGGGTCCCCTACCTCCCTGGCCCCGGGACGACATACCCCTTTGCCCCCCCCTGTCGGTGGGCCTGTGTGTGTGTGTGTGTGTGTGTGTGTGTGTGTGTGTGTGTGTGTGTGTGTGTGTGTGTGTGTGTGTGTGTGTGTGTGTGTGTGTGTGTGTGTGTGCCTGTGCGATTCTCTGGGTGTTTCACCTGTGAGAGGAGATCCATCTGATCCATCAGGTCCCCAAACAGGTCATCCATGTCAGCCATCTACAGAGCAGGCGGGTGTTACAAGCACAGCAGTGTTAGTATCAGGGAAACAATATGCCAAATCGACTTTAGAAAAAAACGAACACAGTGCTTAAAAACTTAAAGAAAATCTCAGAGAAACTTTGGCCGACAGCCATAATTGCAACACACTCCAATACCCGGGAGATAGCATTAAAGATTTGTTCTTGGTCAGTCAGATAGTCTAGACAAGACGTGAACCTTTACAGTACTTCCTATTAGGGTTAACTCCTGATGTTTACAGCAACATTAGTGTACTACTCTAATGAGTCCATGATCTTGGTTGTTTTCCTCTTGTTGTTGACTCCTTATTAAAGGGCCTGCTGTCTTCCTTCCGCCCAGGTAATGCCTCACGCTACATCAATGTTTCTCAAACTTTTTCAGACCGAGGCCCACTTTGTCCCCCCCAAAAATTATCGGGGACCACCTGTCATCTGAATTGGCAGTTGATGGATGCTAATTTGACACTGCTAATTTTTATGCAGATCACTTATTCACATTATAAGCCTGTCTTATTGTGTTGAAAACATGAAAATATTACAAATATAGCCTACTGCTAGCTTATCTTGGAAAATTAGAAATCCCCTCGCGGACCACCTGAGCTCTGTCGCGGACCACTAGTGGTCCCCGGACCACACTTTGAGAATCACTGGGCTACACGGTGTGGCAAAGCTGGACTAGGAGAGAAAAATAAGGCCCGGGCATTTTTTTTTTTTGCCCCTCTCACAGTCCATCTGCTTCTATGCAATATTATTTCTACAACCTTTTCCATGATATTATGGCTCAGTCCATTGTCTGTAGTCAAAAGGACCAATTCAGGGATGCTGACAAGGGGGGACAAAGGGATCAGTTGTCCCGGGCCCAGGAAGAGAGGGGGCCCATAATTAGGCTTTCATTGCATTTTGGATGGGGGTCCTTTCAGATGACTTTGCCCTGGGCCCAGCAAAAGCTGTCAGCGGCCCTGGACCAATGGGCCACCCCTTCTAAAGGTGGGCTAGTCTATAAGGCGCAAACCCCCCAAAAACAACAGCATCGGCCCCTGAGGACTGGCGGCCCACCGGGGAAATGCCCTATGTGCCATATTACCAGTCCAGCCCTGCAGTGCGGTGGCATAGAGCCCATTGTTCAGTAATGAGGAGGAGGGGGGAGGGTGACCAAGCAGCATTGCTTCCATATGAAAGTGAAAATGGGGGATGTAAACAGTGGTGGTTCAATTTCTCCTTTCAATTAGGCAGTCAGTACACCCTTTGTATTCTCTTGAGGACTGATCAGCCCACACACACGCAAGTGCTTTTACAAGATGGAAGAGACAAAGTCCCTACTTACAGGATGCACAAACAACTCAATCCCTGCCATCGTGAACTCTGCCTGGCTCTGCAATTAAGCCTCACTCCCTCTTCAACTCCCCCTTCCCCTCTCTCCACACACACACACACACACGCACACACACACACACACAGCGCGCGCGCGAACACACACACACACACGCACACTCATACGCACGCACGCTCGCAAGCACGCAAGCACACACACACGCACGCACGCACACACACACACGCTGACACACGCTGACACAAACACACTCAAACACACACACACGCTGACACACACACACACACTCACACACATACACACACACACGCACACTACTGCAACACTCAGGTTACTATACCTCCTGCAGCACTTTTCGCAACACAGATCTCCACAGACTTATTATCTGCCGTCAATGTGCATCTTGTAGGATTCAGATTTACGGTTTCATGGTCAAAAACACCTTGTTCAAGCATTGTTGCGGTTACAGCGTACGAGTCAAAGAGTCATTCGAGTAGAAGATGCCGGAGGGGCTTCCTGGATTATGCACAGTGAGATTTCCTAGCACTGAAGAAGCGTCATTCACCGGGTACGTGTGATGGCCTGCTTTTGGCGCCTGACTCAGCGAGCGGCGGCATGTCTTTTCTTGATTTATGCGGCATCTGCGGCAGGCTGGCTGGCTGGCTTGTTGAAAAAAGATGAGTGCATCTAAATGAGGCCCACCCCAATTTGACCTAGAAAAAAATGAACCATTCACACAGAGTAGGTGTACACCAAGCACCCATGTGCCTTACAAAAAAATCAACTTGTGTTGCTCTGAATCTGAACAAGTTTTTTCATAGTTGAAATAACCTTTTACTTGTCTTGCATGAGGTACTTGTATGGGAAAATGATGGCAGACACCCTGTAACCATCATAACGGACTTATGGAAACCTAGGAAATGTCAGATTTACTCACCTTGTCTGTGGATGAAGGTAGTTTTGATAGCTGAGAGGGACCCACACTTCAGCTGCTTTGACTGCAGCTTGGTGGACTGATGCTAGTCACTCTCTGTGTGGTGAAGTTGTCACTGCTTCCTGAGTTTTACAGAAGTGAGGTCTGTGTTCATGTATGGTTTACTAGACATACGTAACCGTAAACCTTCACATCCTTTTTTGTGGGGTCATTTTCTCAATTTCTAAATGCAGTGTGGCTTGAAGAAGACTTCACTGGAATTAAAGCTGTAACACTGTTGTGTAGGGTTTTGTTAAAGTGTGCACATTTGTGGGGTCATATTCTGATTAAGTTCCCAAAACGGTACAGAGAGTAGAGGAAGATTTGGCTACATGTGGTCCTATAGCAAACAAGATGTGTCTACTGTATTATCAGATTGGTTGAGGACCAAGGGAAAATATATGCTACTGGAAAGTCAGTGACTTAATTTATCAAGAATGTCATAAAGTTAAATGAAGAATGGTGAGTGGCTCCTCCATTGCTGTTCTCAGTCATGTTGAAATCAAAGCCATATGCAGCCAGAGAGATTTATGACAAAGAGCTGGCGATTAGGGAGCATGTCAGAGTAAGGTTGGGTTGAATTATGTGTTGTTTATTCATTGACTGTGGTGTTAATGACATTCATATTTACTTGATTTATGTGATGAAATGTGATGAAATGTGCAGAGGCATCAATCCATGACAGTCTCATATGATTGCCATTTACAGTAGCATGTGTGATGATGGTTGTTAAAAGTAAAATAAAGGAAGGAAGAAAGACAATAAAAATACACTTTTGGTTGCAGTGTTGAATTTAAATCAACTAAATGAAATGAGAATACATTTGTCTTAGCATAGAATATAATCTTTTTTTTTTTTTACTTAACAGAACATCATTTATGTGAGGCATACAAAAGTGTGGCTATTGTGATGTCTGCTTATAAAACATCCACAGAAGGTAGTTTTAATATGCCAACTCCTGACCAAGGAGTTTGTCATGGGTTTAGGAACCTCTGTATTATAGGAAAAGCAGCACTCAGTTGTCTAGGGGGAGCCGAGGGGTTAACTGAAAACCTGGTGCCAATTATGTGTCTGGAATAAGCTACTACATATGGACAGAGTGGATAAGTAAAATCGAGAAGTCTTACTTCAGAAAATATTTGAAAAGGTGTAGAAAGACTGGGGTGTTGCGAGTCACTGACTTGGTGTTAGACATTGCAGCAAGACATAAGTCATATGAGCGAGTTGCGTGTTGTGTGCGTGGCATGTAGTTATCAGGTACACCGTCCAAGTGATTGTTGGTGGCACGTTGTTGGAGAGGGAACTTAAGCAGAGGAACTTGGAATGCCCGTACAATGAGGAGATTTCTGGAGCACCAAGGATAACAGAGCACATTTTCTTTTCATATTTAACTACAATGGCTCGGTCTCTTCTTTTATTTACACTTTGTCTAACTGGATGTGTTTGCGTATCCCGTACGACTGGAGAGATATGCAGAGGAGCGCACTGTTTTGGCGCGTACGAAACACAATGCACCGGCGCGCAATGCCAAGGGCGCTCGGGAACAAGCGCGGGTCACCTTGCTGCAGCCACGCGCGGTGGCCCTGTACAGACTCGACATCAGAATGGGTACAACGAGCATGCATCCAGAGTACAGCCAGTCCCATACACTATATATCCCCCGCAGGGTACACGCGAGAATTCTCCACGGCAAAACCCAAGGAGTATCACTGCCGAAGTGTTCAATCCAGGATGTACCGATCGGGACTGTACTGCAGCCCATAAACGACCCTCTCGAAATGACACGCAAGAGTGTAAAGGTAGCGAGTGCAGACCATCGCATCGACTTCGCTCAAAACCTAGACCTCAGCCTCAGCCATGTGTTGGAGAGCACTGCTCCGGGGCAGCCGGCTCCAGTGGGACTAGAGCCCGGTCAACAGTGTTGCATTTGGCCGACAGAGCTGCTCAATTCTTGGGGGATATAGCCTCAGACCCAGGATCCTCCCCTGGTATTCAGTTAACATGTGATGTTAAAGCAGGTAAGAGATAATCAGATTCAATGAAGATTACTTTATGCTTACGTTGTATTACTTTGTACTTTGCACTTCATATGTGCTTGGTAATAGGCTACATATGCAATACACTTCGTAATAACAACAATTTAACATTGTTACTTTGGAAGTGCATTGCAATTGTAGTTGATTGTAATGAAGTAAATCAATTTCTGTTGCTTGCATGGAGTCTGGTGTGTGTATTTGAAATTGTGCATGTGTGTCAGAGTGCATGCTTTATAGGGGGCAGCAGTGGCCTAGTGTTTAGAGAGTTGGTCTGTCAATCTAGGGGTTGCCGGTTCGAATCCCCCGTGACCTCTCCCTAAACATCCACGGCTGAGGTTCCCTTGAGCATCGCACCACCCCACATCGCTCCAGGGACTGTAACCAATACCCTAAAATATAATATCTGTAAGTCGCTTTGGATAAAAGTGTCAGCTAAGTGTAATGTAATGTAATGAGTGTATGTGTGCATGCATGTATGTGCATGTATGTAGTGCAGAACTCTGTCTGATCTCAAACCAGATAAGACTTTGAGTTTCTACAAACTTGCAAACTCAAGCTTGTCGTGGGCATGTGTTTTCATAGTATTTGGTGTCATTCTGAACAGTGGGTGACTTCAGCTGTTGTACGCATCTGCCTATCATTTTTCCACTGTCTGTGCATTCTCATTCTCATACTCAAACCCCTCCCACAAACACACACACACACACACACACACACACACACACACACACACACACACACACACACACACACACACACACACACACACACACACACACACACACACACACACACACACACAGCACTTTATGTCTAGAAAGCTGTCTTTTTCTGCAGTCAATTCTTGGACTGTCTTTTCCAAGAATTCCAGTTGCACATGATGAATACACATGAGCTGAATGAATGACCTGACCTGAATGAATGGATGAGAATCCTCTGACACAGACACAGAGGAGGACTTTCCATTAGGCAAACCAAGGCAATTGCCTAGGTCCCCGACCAAATCAGCCCTCCATAGGGGCCCCCAACTGTCACACCAGTCGGGTAAATACCAAAACAGTAGGCCTGACCTTGTACAATTGAGAATATATGAGACAGGAGTATATGAGACAGAGTTCTAAGGCCCATATTTTTTGCACATCTTTCAAGAAGGACTTTTGAGGGCCCAATGCTTACAGTTTGCCGAGGGCCCCAAAATGGCTAGATCCGCCTCTGACCCAGACACATTACCTGTTGCTACTCCTTGTTACGCAGGCTCTAACGAGGTCCCGTCGGAGGAGGCGCTGGTGCTGCAGCTGCACCTGGCCAAGGGCCAAGAGCAGCTGGTGGAGGAGCTGCGCTCGCAGCAGGCGCAGGTGGCGGAGGTGCAGGGCCGGCTGGCGGAGCAGCAGAGCACCCTGCTGGCACAGCAGAGCGACGTGCTGGAGCAGCAGCGCCGCACCCAGGAGCTGCTGGAGCAGGTCAACGCCCAGTTCACGCTGCTGCAGCACTCCCTCAACCAGCTCTCCCTGCTCAACGCACAGGCCGAGATGGGGGTCGCCGCCGGCGGCGGTGGCCTCCACATGGGGACCGGGATGAGCAGCGGTGGTGGTGGTGGAGGAGGACAGACGAGGACGCGTGGGGTTCAGGAGTCGTACGCCGCCGTCAAGGTGGACATGGAGGCCAGCGTGATGGAGGTGGGGCAGCCGCTGGTGGGGTGCGTCATGTGCAGCACGGATGAGTACTGTGACTACAGCGGCGACCGGCCGCGCTGCGAGAAGTGCACCGTGTGCCCGGCGGGCTTCTTCCTGGTCGCCCAGTGTTCTGTGCATGCTGATCGCATATGCCAGGTACATTATGCCATGTTGTTATTTGTAGAGTGTATACTATTAGTCGTTCCGTTTACGCCTCTTTTCCACTGGCGGGTTTCTGGTAGGCCTACAGTGACACAGCGCGACTCGGCCGCCACTTTTTGCTTTTTGATTGGGTAAATTTTTTCAGCTCAATGAAAGAGTAAAAATTGGTGGCCGAGTCGCACTGTGTCGAGCAGTAGGCCTACCAGAAAACCGGCAGTGGAAAAGAGGCAAAACTGTATATTTATGGTCTTGTTGAGTTTACATTTATGAATGTATTTTCAATGTGTCTATTTTAATGCATCTGTATGCTTATTTTCATACAGGATAGAGATGAATGCTTGGAAATAACAGATCTCTGTGGGGAACAAAAACAGTGCCTCAACACACCAGGTGACCTACACTCTATTGGATTAGTGTTTTATTGGCAGAAATTGGCTTGTAATAACATTGGCAAGTCTTTGTCAGATCTTTGAATGCGAGCCCATCTCTGTGTAGTGTTGTCTTTATACATGGAATTCCTCCTCAGAGAAGTTACACGTACGCTCTGCTTGAAATCCTATCATGCTAACTGTTGCTGTTGAAATGAACAAACTGGCCCTGCCGTGACCTAACGATAGGGCACTAGGTTACTATGCTGGCGACCCCGATTTCGATTCCGGCCTGGGTCATTTGCGGATCCTTCCCCGTCTCTCTCTCCCTACTCATTTCCTGTCTCTCCTCAAAAATAAAGGCAAGGAAGGCCTAAAAAAAAGAAATGAACAAACTGGGTCGTTTTTGTAAACGTAACCTCCAGCTATTTGGCTTTGCTGATTACTGCGGATAAGATATGAGTACTAAACTCATAAATCTTGTTTTACATGTTAATTAGAACACAAACTGGAAAACATTGCTTTCAAAACTTTCTTAATCACTTGCTTCAGGGCAAGTGTAGCCCGGCCTTCAACTGATCCCCCTTCTCTCTGTACCCTTCTCTGTGCCCTCTCTCTGTCCTCTCAGGCAGAGATATTCTATAGAGATATGCCAACATAATAGGTTTCTATGGGCACCTAATGTGACCAGGTTCCGGTCTGCCTAAAGGGGCGTGTCATAATGCTCCTACAATGAATAGAACAGTCCTTAGGTCTGCCTAGGTCTGCCTAAGGGGGGCCATAATAGAACCAGGAAACAATGGGCCAATGGAACCTCTCTCTCTCTACTCTCTCTGTCCTCTCAGGTGGGTTCAGGTGCCAGGGCATGTCTGAGCGCGAGGGTGCCGCGGGCCACTGTGGCCACACGTACTTCTACAGCTCCCACCTGCAGGAGTGCCAGGCCTGCTCCGAGTGCGACAACATCCCCGTGGCCACCCGCTGCACGGCCCTCCGAGACACCGTCTGCGCCGCGGCTCCAGAGGGCGACGCCGGCCACGGCCACCTCTCGCTCTCCTGGGCCGGCGACGTGGTCCTGCCCGCCTCCGAAGCTGCGCACGGCCACGCCTTTCCCAGCATGCAGCTGAAGATCCAGGCCAAGACGGACAGCTGCAGCAACGAGCTGCTCACCTGCGCGGACGGGCAGCTGGGGATGCGGCAGCACGGGCTGGTGTGGGCCGACTACAACCTGGCCATCAGGCACGGCTGCCGCAGCTTCGTGCAGGCCTGCATGCGCCTCAACACCAGCAGGGCGGCGGCGGCGGCCGCGGAGGAAGGGCAGCACCAGAGCGAGGGGCGCGACCTTAGCGGGGTGCGTGTGGAGCAGCGCGAGGGCAAGACTCTGCAGAGTGCCACGGTGAGCGTGGCGAGTGCGGTGGAGGTCGGCCAGGCGTTGGCGCTGTTACTACGGAGCGCCAGCCACCACTGTAGCGCGGCCGCCGGTGAGCAACTGCACCTGCACGCCGGAGCCGCGCCTCCATTCAGCCTGCTCTGGCTGTCGCACGACACCGGCGCCGTGGCCATGACTGCGCAGGCCGTGGCCTCCGCCCACTACCACACCAACTACAGGCCTACCTTCCGCACCACGTCCGTGTCCGACCCGTACGTGGTGACGCTGACGCACGACGAGAGGGCCGTTCGCTTCACGGAGAGCGGCTCGCTGCGGTTCGTGCTCCAGCAGGCCGTGTACTCCATGGGCCAGACGTGCGTGAGCGAGGGCTTCACCTTGCTGGCGTACATCACGAGGAACAGCAGCAGCGTGGAGCTGGCACGAGCCTCGCGGCACGGCGTGCACTACCGCGACACCTCCGTCTCTCTGTCGGCGGCGGCGACCGTCCACCCCGGCGACACGCTCTCCTTCGAGATCTTAGCGCCAGCGCAGTGCAATGTGCGTTACTTCGGCGACGACTCGGGCATCAGCATGCTGAGCCTGCTGTGGGTGCCGCGCGCCAGCTCCTCCTCTCTCTCCGCCTCCGTCTCCTCCAAGGGCCTGCCGTCCGGAGCGGTGCGCAACAGGGTGCTCTACTTCCACCAGACCTCCGCGCGAGCGGAGCAGCTGGAGATCAGCGGGGCCCAGGACGGCCACCCGCAGCGGGACCTGCTCTTCCACAGGGCTGGCTCGGCCAGCGTGGCCCTGGAGCTGAAGCTGATCCACTCTTGCAGCCTTCTGCGGCTCACGCTGCACCGACGGGCGCAGGGCGAGGGGGGTTCGGGTTCGGCGGGGGGTAAGAGCGAGCCTCTGGCCCAGCAGGTGGCGGGGCAGATGCCCGAGGGTAGCCAGTGGGCCAACGTGGCGCTGCGGGCCTCCTTCAAGGTGCGTAACGGCACGGCGGTGTTCGTGATGGTGGACTGCGTGCGCGGGCGTATCAATCAGATTGCCCATGAGTCAGGCAGCAGCAGCATGTCTGTGCTGTGGGTGGCTGCCTAGTCAGCGGAGGGGAGCTATCCTGACTCGACAGGGGGTGGCGCAGCATGGTATGGGCATTTTGCTTTCAACCAGTTTTTTAAATGAATACTCCAACATTAAAGTCGTCAGTAGGCCTATATCGTCTTTGTATCATACCTGTTTTTCAGAAGTGATGTGTGTCTATTTTTGTATTGTTTTTACCAATTGTTCTTAATCTGTTAAGGATTGATATTTTCATAAGATTTGTACTCACACATTTATTTTGTATACTGATGCTTATTCAAAATTCCTTTGCCGTTTTCAAAGGCATTTTTTGCAAGCAACTACTTTCGTAAAGCAACTACTTCCTTTAAAGTCCTGTGTATGGTATGTGGTGGTGTGAGGCCCATCCCTGTAATCCCCACCAGCCATCCTAGACTCTGCACTATGTAATTCTGTGGTCCAAGATGAAACGAACCACAAACATGAAAGAAGAGGTTTAACAGCACAACATTAAGAACATCGCCAAAAGAAGCCAATTAACAAGACCTTATCAACTCCAATGGAACAGCACAGTGCATGTGGTTGTTTTGGGTGTTTTGGATGGTTCACATTGCATGGTTATTAACTTTCTTTGCTAGTAGTAGATGAGAATTGCATATTGCTACTTCAGGAAACGTTTCATTTGAATACACTGTTCATTGTGGTCTATTTATTTTTTTACGACATGCTTTTGAAAGCCAACTGTTATGTCCAATGTAATTGTAACACATACAGTAGGTATACATAAATGCTTTACACTTTATGCATCTGATTGCATGTGTCTCTAAAATAATAAAGAAATTGTATTTATTTCATATATTTTGTCTGCTCAGCCACAAACAAGTCATGCTTTCCTTACAAATACCAGACAGCAGTATACCAAGGTATTTTGTCTGCCTATGGAAATGGCCAAATGGAATGGCTTTGTTGCCAGGGCTTGTGGGAACTGCTGTGTGCAGATGTTTTGTGTTAGTCGCCATTTTCTAATTCTATCAGCCCCTGCATACCAAATGTAATTACCCCTTCTGGTAAAGCGTAATCCTGCCAGAGACAGAGAAATGTGTAAAATAAAAACCTGTTGTGTCAGCGTCGCTTGTTTCCAAATAAAGATGGCTAATTGAACCATGGCAACGGTGAGAAGATTGAGAGAGTTTGATTATTTTTTTATGTACAGTATGTGTCACTGCAGGCAGAGGCGATTCTTGGGTAAGTTGGGGCCCCAAGTGAAAAATTCAATAGAATGAACATTCGCAATAAATCGCCACTACTATAGTTTAAAGTCTTAGCTATTACTCACCATCTAGTATGCTTGGGGGCCCCAAGCGGCAGCCTGCCTAGCATGCATGCTTTTCAAGCATCCTTTATTTCAGTGACTTGATGTAAATGCACTCCCACAGTAGTCAGGACATTATTTTCACTTTTCATAAGTCCTCATGCTCCATAACGCCCAAGCATGTCAACATGTGTGCACCATGCATTGCAGCCAAGCCATGAGTCAAGCTGCAGTTCATGGAAGGTGCTGGCTCTAGTAAATCATCACACACAGCACAATACCTAAGCTCGTAGCCTCTTAGTGCAGATGGGGTCGCTGGCGGGCCTATTCACTATTTGCTGAAAATACTCAACTACATCATAACAACATTGCTATGACAGTATCGAGAGACTTAAGTAACAGATTAAGACATAGCCATTACAATGTTGGTGACAGTACCTTTATAACACAGACTCTGCACTAAGGGGTTAATAACTTCACAATAAATTGGAATGTAGTACACCAGAAGTGCACAAGTTTTCTTTGGTCTTCCACTGACTGTACATTTAATGGTTCACCATGTCAATGAGCTTTATAGAAAAGACAGAAAAAAGTAGTGGGAAACTAATGACACCTCATTTGAAATGTCAAATAGCTATCAGTTAATGGGAAATGTTCAATAAATACATCATGTTAGCTCTGTATAGAATATCCTGACCTACTGTATGATGTAGTACACAACAACCTAATACAAACACAGTGATTAAAACGTTAACTACTGCATGAGGCCCCACTCTGCCATCTGATGTTTAGTGTCAGATTAGCAAAACAGGTGCAAATTGCCTTTACTGGTACAGTGTTATCTTCATGAACAGATCTTAGCACGTTCATGTAGCAGCTTCTGTGATACCCGCTCCCCTACTACAGTAACACCTCTGTCTTCACAGCTATAGATGCAGTAAAGCACAGGCTGTTTTGAGCTCTTGGTTTCCCTTTTGCAATGCTGCTACAGAAACCACTTCTGCATATGGCGAGGTTGTTAGTGTCATTCTGGTGATCTCTGCAGAGTTCTCAGCAGCTGTCTTGGGTTCTATTCTTAAGTGATGCAGAATATCTTTTCTGCGAAGCGTAGGAGGGATGTAGGCGCATAGCAACTGTCATCTGTAGTACTCTTACTGGGGTGGTATTCTTGGATCAGTGTGTGTCCCTTGCCATAGAACATCCTGTCTAACATATACAGCAATAATACATTTGCAAGTTCTCATCATTGCTTAAGCAAAAGCTCAAAAAACAGACTGCATACTTCAATTGCTCTGGTGCCCTACACTCATACTACTTTTTGCATGTTAGTGGTTATGTTGCCCGAAGACAGCCTTGGGTAGGGTGCTGCAGCAGAACAGAGGAGTTGTGGACATGAGGCAGCAGCAACCAAAAGAAGCTGCAAAGCAAGTGAATGCTGCCTGACCATGGTATGAATTAAATGCAGGTGTTTAACGAACACACACACACACACACACACACACACACACACACACACACACACACACACACACACACACATCCGTGCATGCGCGCGCACACACACACACACACACACATGTGCACACACGCACACACACACACACACACACGCACACACACACACACACACACACACACACACACACATGTGCACACACACACACACACACACACACAGCACACACACACACACACACACACACACACACACACACACACACACACACACACACACACACACACACACACACACACACACACACACACACACACACACACACACACACACACACACACACACACACGCAAGAGAGAAAGAGAGCAAAAATAGGAAACACAAACAAAACAAAAATGCGTTTGGACACAGATGTTTTGTGTTGTCCGGTTCAGAAGATGCCATTGAGAACATGAATTCCGAGCAGAATGCGAGTATCAGGTTTCTGTAGTTTTTTTTTCGACTGTGGGTGTTGCAGTCCCGTCTTTGCAAGTTCAAGACCTTTTCAGAGAACAGCCGTCTTATCTCGGTCAGGTTTAGATCTCCTCATCGCTCTTGTCTCCATTGGATGAGATGAGGCTTACATAAGAGTTTGGCAGACTGAACACACACAGTCATAAATACCCATTTGGTTTTGTTCATCTTCTTCTGGGGAATAGGAAAAAAAGATCACCGCGCCTTTACGTTCAACCCAATAGGGGTGTTGCGCGCGAGGTGGCAAAGAGCTGCCGCCTTCACCACCACTCCTCAAGTCTCTGAAGTGGAACCACATGTAACACATAGGAGGAAGTATTTTAGGCCACTCGACTTACACGCCGGATAGCGTGACGTGACACTCGCCGCCAGGCGCTCATGGATGTTTATACTAGGAGGGTATGGATTTTTTTTTCCCAAGGCCAGGAAAATCTATTGTACACAACCGCACAAGGCAGACGTATGGAAGCAACTGTGAGTTACGGCTATGTCTAGAGGAGGTCACTGTTCACCCATAGGTGACCTCAACGCTGGGGCCCCACATTAATACACGCTCTAATACAACACAGATGGATGGATGGAACAGTGTCTGATGCCGAGCTCACCCAGAAAAAAAGAAACACTTAAACCTGACATAAGAGCATGACTGGATAACACGGGGCGGCAGGGGCGCCGCCAGAAATTTTGGACCCTGTGAAAGATTCAAATTTTGGGCCCCCTTAAGCGCCCTTGTCAATACTGTCAGTGCTTGGGCCCTTAGAATCTGTAACACCTTTCCCCCCCCTAGCAGCACCCTTGTGGGGTAGTCTCAGGGGAACAGACTGTTTGTCTGCACTTGTCTGGGTTGGGTTGATGTTGTCCTCTCAAAGCCAAGAAATGGTGGATTTTGTTGGTAGTGGAGGAGCACCACCACACCTGTCAGTTGGAGATCCCTGAGGGCACTGAGCTTGTAAAGTCATGCCCTTTGCTCTTTTGGTGGTTATGCCATGTTAATACCTTTTTATCTTTGTTGTTTTTTAAACTTTGTTATGGTGGCTGTGGAATCTGGTTGTGTGCATTAGGGCCACGCATACTAATCGAGGGCTGCAAGTCAAGGGAAACAGCAATGGCTGAACAGGCAAGGAGAAGGAGAAGGACCCAAGCTGCATTATCTCCACATGCAATCCAGTCAGTCAGTTCTGCAATCAGAACAATCTCAAGAGAGGAAAACAGTGCTGCTATTTCAATGCTAGACCAGGGGTTCCCAAACTTAACCTTGCCAAGGCCCCCCATATACCAGTATACTCCAGTCAAGGCCCCCCTTACATGGGTTGTGACACTGTTTTTCTGTGCATCCCCTTTCACAACCATTGTCTAGGTCTATTCGTCAGTGTCCCACTGGGATATATATAGAATAATATCTTAATTTTGGTTTATTTGGTGTAAATTAGTTATTGAAACATTTATTTTGTTTTGCTATGCTTTTCCTTCCAACCTACCGCGGCCCCCCTAGAACCCCCTCGTGGTCCCCGGCCCCCACTTTGAAAACCACTGCGCTAGACATCTTGGAGGTGCCTGAGGAGGAAAAGGGGCTGAAAAAGAAAACGATGGGGGAAAAAAACAGGCTTGTGTGCAGATCTAAAAAAAAGTGCAGGCAGGCAGGCAGGCAGGCAGGCAGTTCATGTGGACCTGTCAAGGCTGTGATGTCCTGTGGGCTTGGAGACGGACAGTCTGAGAGTGAGTGGAGGGGAGCGGAGGTAACGTATGGTCTCCACATGTGGACCAACGCAATACACTGTGCTGCAGGTCCCTCGCTCACAGACACCACTACTACCACCACCACCACCACAATGCAATACCTCTGTGCAGGGGCATAGCAGAACATTGTGGGCCCTATGTACAATCAGCTCCAATGGACCCCCACAGCCATATATCTTCATAAATCAGACTGTGTGTGGGCATCCTATATACACGGGTCCCTGGTGACTCAGTCACACTTTACCCCACTGAACGACACCCCTGCCTCTGTGCGCTGTGCTGATGGGGGCTGTCAGGGTTTGTGGTTGCCTGTGCTAACTGATTAACATGCTTGCTGGCCATGGGTCAGCTCTCTGCCGCATGCACGGGCATGGCCTGCTGTCACGGCGACAGGCAGCGCTGCTGCATGTGGAATGATGCTACCGTTCTGTTTTTAGGCACCGCACCTGGAAGTCTTTCACATATGACGGTCAACTGGGCGGCTTGCTGTGCATTCCTCATTCACTGGCAATACCTCCAGATGGATCTGTTGCACACATGACCTTTGTGCCGTGCACACTCTTTTAAAAAAAAAAAAGGTTTACGGGCCTTGGAAATTAATTTTAGGTGTTCTTTTCTGTGCTGCGTCTCTTGACGTCGTCTACTGAAATACCAGTCTTATTTTGCATTCATTGTGCAGCATGTGTTCACCAGGCAATGGGATTTGTAAAAATAAACTGCAATCAAAATGTTCTTGATGCTGTTATTGTTGTCCTTTTGTGTTTTTTTTGCATGGACTGCATCTGTCTGAGTCAACTCAGAAATGTATTTAATGTAGTACAGGTCTTCCGTTTCAATTGCTTCAGCATCAGCAAAGAAACAACACATCTTGATGTTTTTTGTGTGAAAACCAAGACCAAGTGAAGCATGTAGTCAGAGAAAATATGATAAAATGGGATACAACGCCATCTAGGGGCCTGAGAAGAGGTACAGTGGCTAGACGTAATTGCCTGACATTCTTTTCCTCTGCATAAAATCAATGTAGCATCATTAGCATTATGAGTTAGGAGAAAAACACATGAATGGCATATTTTCATTGAGTCAGCAGTTAAAAGTTTATTTTGTTTAGTGCCAAATTAAATATTTCCACATCTTAGTTGTTGACATTACAGTATTTCATTAAGCTATAATATGTCAGTCATCATACAAATCACTTCAAACCTCCATCCTGAAGTTACATTGTAAGAAAGTCTGAGCATACATCATAGAATAACAACTGTTTCTGTATATAGGTTCAACATTTTTGTGACACGCCTACAGTGTGCGACTGCTAATATGCTAGGCAAAGCTGAAGCCTACTGCAGATGTATCTCAATGCAACCCTGTTACAAGTTAGGAGAAACCTACGTTAGTACACCTGAACACTTCATAATGCAAACAAAGCAAAGGCTTTCAAGATTTTTTTCATTTTGCTAGCGTTTGCATACAGTGTTATGATCCTACGCCACTACTACCATTCTTAGAGTGTTTACAGTAGCTCAGCCATTGTAACATTATACGTAATAATAATAATTATAACAATAATAATAATACATAATAAATAGCTGCAAAGCTGCCAAGCTTGTAACTCCTTTATAAAACAACAGTACATCACCAGTCTGAGCTGTAAAAGAAATGGCAGTCTAATTGCTGTTTTATTACCTGCAGACAACAACCTACACTCTATGTTATTTACCCCCCAAATAGTGTCACAGGATAACCAGTGTTGTGAAGGTGTGATGCGGCCTCTCCCCGGCACTTAGGTACATGTAAATAGTTAACAAGAGCAACCAGAGTGGATAAAGGCAGTGAGAGAAAGACAAATACAAAGAGCCAGACAGAAAAAGTAGAAACACTTGTTTTTGCCAAAAATACAAGAGGATGAGTAGCTCTGTGTGTGAGGATTGTACTGTTGGCGCACCATGTAGGACAGAGGGAGGGAAGGGATGTGGGTGAGAGAGAGAGAGAGAGAGAGAGAGAGAGAGAGAGAGAGAGAGAGAGAGGGAGAGAGAGAGAGAGAGAGAGAGTGAACAATGGAAAGAAAGTGAACAAAACAAAGAAATCTAACCCTATGTTGGTAAGACAGACAGAAACAAACAAGAAAAGAGGGTGTAGAGAGGGGGAAAGAGAGTGCGAGAGAAAGGCAGAGACAGAGATATGTTATGTATAGAAAAGTAACTTGGAAAGAAAGAAAGTAGGAAAGAACGAATTAAAGAAAGTAAGAGTGAGAGAGAGAGAGAGAGAGAGAGAGAGAGAGAGAGAGAGGAGGAGAGAGGGAGAGAGAGAGAGAGAGAGAGAGAGAGAGAGAGAGAGAGGAGGAGAGAGGGAGAGAGAAGGAGAGAGGGAGAAGAAGAAGAGGAGAGGAGAGAGAGGAGAGATGGAGAGAGAAAGAGAGAGAGAGAAAGAGAGAGAGAGAAGAAGAAGAAGAAGAGGAGAGAGAGAAGAGAAGAGGAGAGAATGAGAGGAGAAGGAGAAGAGGAGAGGAGAGAGAGAAGAGAAGAGGAGAGAGGGAGAGGAGAGGTATAAGAGGAGAGAGAGAAGAGAAGAGGAGAGAGGGAGAGGAGAGGTATAAGAGGAGAGAGAGAAGAGAAGAGGAGAGAGGGAGAGGAGAGGTATAAGAGGAGAGAGAGAAGAGAAGAGGAGAGAGGGAGAGAGGAGAGGAGAGAGAGAGAAGAGAAGAGGAGAGAGAGAAGAGAAGAGGAGAGGAGAGAGAGAAAAGAAGAGAAGAGGAGAGAGGGAGAGGAGAGGTATAAGAGGAGAGAAAGAAGAGAAGAGGAGAGAGGGAGGAGGGAAGAGAAGAGGAAGAGGAGAGGAGAGAGAGGAAAGAAGGAGAAGATGAGAGGAGAGAAGAGAAGAGGAGAGAGGGAGAAGAAGAAGAGGAGAGAATGAGAGGAGAAGGAGAAGAGGAGAGGAAAGAGAGAAGAGAAGAGGAGAGAATGAGAGGAGAAGGAGAAGAGGAGAGAGAGAAGAGAAGAGGAGAGAGGGAGAGAGGGTGCTGTCTGCTGCGCCGTGCTGGCTGGAGCGGAGGGGGACAGCTGGCGCGGCAGCTTGGCCGTCTGTGAGGCTGTCTCCTAATGGAGGATCTCCAGCAGCAGCCGTTTGAAGTCCCCTCCGCAGTCTGAGCTCAGGGCCTCCTTGAGTGACACGTCGTACTTCTCCAGGTACATGTCTTTGATGGTCTCCAGATCGATCTGCCCAGTGCACAAGAAGAGCAAGCAGGCCAACAGTTGATGCTACACCGGAACAGTGGGGTATACGGTATACCAAAAAAAAAAAATCTGTGTATATGCACTTATAGACAGTATTTTTGTTTTGGTCTTTTACAACTTTATTTGACAGGAAAGTTTGAGAAGATGACAGGAAACGAATGGGGGGAGAGATGTGTGTGTGTGTGGGGGGGGGGGGGGGGGGGGGGGGGGGGGGGGGGGGGGGGGGGGGGGGGGGGGGGGGGGGGGGGGGGAGGGGGGCCGCGAGGGGGGGGGGGGGGGGGGGGGGGGGGGGGGGGGCCCGGACCGTGAATCGAACCCAGGTCGGCCACATGGCAGACGAGTTGGTTGGCCACGGCTGGGCCTATAGACAGTATTTCATAGCCGCATATACTGCATGTCTTGTCATGGAAATGGAAGAAAACAAATCCAGCTTTCTTTTCCTGTTTCTTGATATGACTGCAGATCCATTTTTCTTGTAAGCTATTTACGTATTAAACCATGTCCTCGATCGGAGTTATACATGGAATCACACACACAAAATGAGTTAGGTTGTGAAAAAACACCCTCAAGATACTGTAGCTGTGCCAGACATGGAAACACTCCATATCGCTATGGCTGTGCGTGTGTGCGTGTGTGTGTGTGTGTGTGTGCGTGTGTGCGTGCCTGTGTGTGTGTGTGTGTGTGCGTGTGTGCGTGCCTGTGTGTGTGTTTATGTGTGTTTGCCTACGTGTGTGTGTGCGTATGTGTGTGTGTGAGAGAGTGTGAGTATGTTTGTGTGTGTGTGTGTGTGTGTGTGCAGGGCCGCTGACAGCTGTGGCTAGGCCCAGGGCAAAGCCATCTGAAATGGCCCCCCCACTCAATACATACAATGTTATAGGGAACTAATTCTGGGCCCAGGACAGCTGACCTTTCTGTCCCCCCATGTCAGCTTCCCTGTGTGTGTGAGTATGTTTATGTGTGTGTGTGTGTGTGTGTGTGTGTGTGTGTGTGTGTGTGTGTGTGTGTGTGTGTGTGTGTGTGTGTGTGTGTGTGTGTGTGATCACTAGATGCCTGGTGCTAATCCAGCAGCCTGGCTGGCTGGCAACACCACCGTGCCGCGCCGCGCCGCGCCGCTGTGTGCTCCGCCTGTCTTACCTCGGAGCGGCCCACGATGATGCGGATGAGTATGTCCTCGTCTGTGCCAGCTCCCTTCATGGCTTCGTTCAGCCGCCGAGCGAAGTACAGCTGGGGGTTTTTGGCACAGCGCACTGCTCCCACATGAAGGAAACAACAACAACGACAGAAAAAAGGCGACGTCAGAAAATATATTAGAAAACAGGAACAGGCTGCACCTTCAGAGTGTCATCTTGTCTGACAGAGCTATTCATCCTAGACCGTATTGTTCAGCTACCATGCATTTGTTATTCCACAGAACAGCAGGGGATATAAAGTATGGTTTGTATGTCATGTTTGTGTACACAAAGTTATTATGGGGTAACAGTATTTTTTTTTTTAATTTAAGAACAATCCTGACACGGGATGCAGCTACGATGCATTTGTTATTCCACAGACCAGCTGGTGATATAGAGAGATGGTTTGCATGTCATGTTTGTGTACACAAAGTTATTATGGGATAACAGTGCTTTTTTAAAAACATTTTTAAAGAGCAATCTTGACACGGGGTGCAGTGGACAACGTAATGGAGCCCAGTGGGCTTTGCCTGTTTGAAAATTAATGATCTGCAAATAGGTCATCTATCAGGAGACCCGAGAGAGGCAGCAGGCGAGGCGAGATGAGGCTAGGTGAGGCGGCCTTACCCAGGGTGATGTAGCAGTCCTTTAGGGTGCCTCCAGCCTCACTCTCGATGGAGTCCAGGATGTCAGAGCCAGACAGCTGGGGAGACAGGGAGAGAAGATTGATACACCTCAGCTAAACGCTCAGCGCAGAAACTGATGATGGGTGATCTGTCTAGAGTTAGATTGTAAAACGGGGTCATTGGACTGTTTCATAAATTGTCTGTGACTGTGAGAACGTACGGTTGCATAAAACTTGAATGTGGCCTGGAGTTGAAGGTAGTTCCTGTGTGTGAGGATGTGGGTGAAGGTAGACTCGTCTGTCCCAAAACGACCTTCTCCAGCCTGAGGGGGAGGGAGAAGCACAATGTTCACGATTCATTTCAAATATGTATTTCCAGTATTATTCATTTCTAACATTATTTCTGATCTATTGCACCATCATACTCTCATTGGCAAGAACTTTACAGCAAAAGTAAATGCAATTTAACAGCATCAATCAAAATGGGTGGTTCGGTGGATGGTATACATCCTAACTTTGCAACTAAGTGGTAAAATAAATAATAGTCTCTGTTGCACATGAATGTGCATTGCTTATTGCACTTATATTATTATTATTGTTATTATTATTATTATTATTGTTATTATTATTATTATTATTATTATTGTTGTTGTTGTTATTATTGTTATTGTTATTATTATTATAAGTAGAGAATAATAATCTTACCTCAATTAATGCTGCTGCATCTTGCTCAGCTAAGCCCTCGTCCACCTCATAGTTTTCATCTCTGTTGGCCTAGTGGTGAAGAAAACCAAGAAAACCGTCTCAAAACATTAACAAGGAAGAAAAATAATCTACTGTTGCTTGTTCTTTTGTTGTTTGTTGTTCTGTCAAAGCAAAAACACTGCCAACCATAACCACACTAATTTGCTTTGGAAAACTGATTTGGAGCAATGCAGCAATGGTTATCTGACAGCCACTGACAAATCCCTTCTGCTCACTTTCAGTTCAAAGGTTTATCCAACTAACAACACAAGTTGAGTACATGTGTATAATATGACACAAACAAATATTTGGGGAGTCTGTTTTCTAGGAATAAAAAGAATCAAGCTCCAAGTTTGAAAAATTGTGAGGTTTGAAAAATAATTGCTACAGACTTGGGCTACAGACTTAATATGCGTCCTAGAGAAGTTGTGCAGCATGGCCTTGCCATCCGTACGCTACAGTCAAATGACATTTCCCTCCATGTTACATCTGGATAAGGTGTTCTGGGAGGAGTCAGTCTTTTTGCCAGACAGACAGCCAATCAGCAAAGGGGGCAGGGAAGAGGCAGTGGGGAAACATTTCAAACATCAACAGAGTTCACCACTTCCACCATTAATAATTTCTCAATGTACAACTAAATGTTGGCTATAAGGTATAATCAGATCAACTTTTCAAACATTGATGGTGTCCATCCCTCTGACCAGTAAACGCTTCTCAATTTGGCCAGTCCAGGCACTCTATATCAGTGGTTCCCAACCTTTATTGAACAAACGTCTCCCATAAGCCTCTGAACGGCCCTTTGATCTCATCTTAGCCTGCCAACCCCCCAACCCCCCCAGTATATAGACAATTGGCCCCAATGGCGACTGAGAACACACCCTCAGCTGTATCCTTCCCAATGCCCCCCAGGGCTCCCCAACATCCCCTGGGGGGTTGTAGCGCCTCCTTTGAGAAACACTACTCTATATGAAATATGAAATTAGTACAAGAGTATGGTAGGACTAGGCTAGAGATGGTGGGAACAGGACAGGTGCAGCACAACTAAGCCAAAGTGGCACAGATCATCGCCCTGTACTAACTGAACCCTTTTAGAACACCCACTCACTCTAAGAAATGTCAGGTACAGCAGCACACTGTGAGTTCACATAATGCGTGTGTGTGCCATAAAACATAAAACAGTTTTGCTAATGCGTGCTGATGGGTGCTGAGTGAGACTGTAGTGCATATATTAATTAAGCACCTCATGGGTGGGGTGAAATCTCACCTGAAGCAGGCCGATCAGCAGGTTTCTCACGTCTCCACTCGTGTCATCCTCAATATCAGCCTCCAAGTCACGCTCGTTTACTGGTTAAGGAGATTCAAAAGGCATCAGCAGGATTACTCCCAGAGTTGCAAATTGAAATCCAGATGGCATAAATGAATTAGCATCAAACTACACACATACCTTGAGCATAGGCCTCTTTCAGGTTTATTATATCCTAACATGGAAAGCAAGGGGATTCATGTGATTAAACAGACATTGACATGTAGTAGATACTACTGTACTATACATGCACAAGTTATGGTATAAAATTGCATAACTGTACAGTATTGTCAGAGCTCTTTCACAATTCTTTTTGTGTGATTTACATAATCCAAAGGCTGCAACCAGGTTGGTTAAAAGTCAATAGATGCCGAAAATCCGCTATTTCACGCCTCTCAGGACGGGCAAATACCTTCAAATCAAATTTCAAGGTTACCCTTGCCTGCCCTTCTTACAGCCTTATTATATCTTTGTAACCAAAATGAAAGTATTTTATCCACTGAGGAAACCTTTGACGGCTTCAATTCTGCCCAAAAGCTTTACTCAGGTCCACAGTGAGCCTTCTTATGCACTGAGCCATCTGTATGAGCAGTGGAGTGTAGGGCTGGGCGATATGGAAAAAAACCTATATCACGATATGGATTACTTTATATCACGATAACGATATATATCACGATATACAATTACGTATGTTTCCAGTTATTCTCTTTATTTTCTCTTTATTTTGTGACGTCGCAAAACCACATTTCTTTAAAATGAATCTTTAATCTTATTTTTACATTTACATGAACTTAGAGCGTGTATAGTGACAACATGAAATGTAATTAAATGATATTAAATTGTATAAAATTGATAAAATTTGTTTATCACGATATAAACGATAGAGGAGAAAGGGCACGATATACATTTTTATATCACGATAACGATATATATCGTCATATTGCCCATCTCTAGTGGAGTGGAGTTGATGCAGCCGCTAAGGAAAGCTTAGTCAGCAGGTGAGAGTGGTGATGCTGTAAAGCAGTGGTTCTTAACCTTTTTTTCTTAACGCACCCCCTTGCCTGTGCCCAAGACAAGCCGCGCACCCCCAACCCAAACTTCTACACATGTATACGCACTAAAAAAGGATTTAAGTAATTCATTACAATGACTCTTGTTTGAGACATTAATCAATACCTTAATGACTTTACATGGGGACCAAAACATGTTAAAATTTGGTTTTGATTTGGCCTAATTGCAATGTTCGTCATAGAATTTTAGTCACAACCTCAACATAAACAAAATTCTGTGCACCCCCTGAAATCTCTGGCGCACCCCCAGGGGGTGCCCGCACCCCAGGTTAAGAACCACTGCTGTAAAGGGGGAGCTATGGCTGTGATGTTGTTATCAGGAATTTAATTGTGATGATGGCATTGTGAGGTTGGTGACTGGCTGTGCCGGTGTAGCTGTAAAAGTGGCGGATGGCTATGATGATGTTGTGAAGTTTGTTGTGGTGTTGTTATAATGGTGGCTGTTATAGTGATGACTTGGGGACTGTGACTGTATTGTAATTTGAAGTTGATGACTGTTTGTGGTGGCGTTGTTCAGGTGGTGGCTGGTTGTGGCTGTAAGGTGTCCCTTACTGCATCATGTAGGCTAGGTGGTGACTGTGATGGTGTTGTGAAAAAGGTAGCTTTGACGATGTTGTGAGGGTGGCTGTGTGATAGAGTCATAAAGGTTGGCTACAGGATGTGATGGAGTTGCGAAGGAGGTGGTTGTTATGGTATTGTGAAAATGGGTGTTGGCGTGTTCTGGAGGTGGCTTAACCCGTTAAGACATGGCGTTATGAACTTGCTGTTACCAGAATGGCAATGACCAAGTCGTATAGTGCGTTACTAAAGGCCCTGCGTTATGTCATAGTATTGTAGTTTTATGGTAGTTAACTTTTCAATGACTACTACAGCGTGCCACTGGAGGTGTGGCGTGGTGGAGGGTGGTTGTTGTGGTGTTGTAAATATGGCTGTAGATATATATGTTCTGGAGGTGGCTTAATGCTGGAGGGTGGCTGTTGTGTTGGTGTGAACAAGAACTTGAAGTTAACTTTTTTGCACACCGTTCACTGTGGCCAGTGGTTTTCCTGAGTCACTAGCCATTTAGCCTTTCTGCTAGCCAAAATTTTGTTGTCATTTTTTTTTTCTTTAGAATATACTTGCATTTGAATACAAACAATTGCTACAACAACTGTGATTTGTCTCACTAAAGAATAACTAAGTCACCTGTTAAAGTGGCTAGAGAGACTGCAATTGTTACTAACCAACACAACCAAGTTTTACCAGCATTTGGCTGGTTTGCAGGTGCCAATGTCAAGCCCTGTTGTGAATGTAGCTGTGAAGGTGGAGGGTGTCTGTTGTGTGATGTTGTGGGGGTGGAGGGTGTCTGTTGTGAAGTTGTGGCGGTGGGTGTCTGTTGTGATGTTGTGGGGGTGGGTGTCTGTTGTGATGTTGTGGGGGTGGGTGTCTGTTGTGAAGTTGTGGGGGTGGGTGTCTGTTATGTGATGTTGTGGGCGTTGTTGCGGACAGATTTTACCTTTTTGACTGTGATTGACAGGTTTGGGTGGTGACGTGCATGATTGGGTCACGTGGTGATTAGTTTTAGTATATCACCTGGCGCTGGGGATATGGCAGAGAAGTTAGTAGGAAAGTGGGTGATTTGGGGATGGCCTACTTTTGCCGACCGTATTGATTATTGCCGCAACAATATAACACCTTGCACTTTATAGCTTCAGTTGCACAGCGCTTTGGCACTTTCCAGCACCTTTGCACAACTGGCTTGCTACTTTGTGGATTTTAACGATGGATGGAATATTGTGAACCTTTTAACCCTGAAGAAGATAAGTAAAATAAAGCCAACAAAACCGAAAGTGATGCATCCTGGAGCTTATTGCAAGTCTAGCGAGTCGAGCAACTCTCCCCAATATCAGCCGCTTGGCGTCTAAATATTTGTTTGATTAGCCGCCACTTTAGGCGTGGGTGTCTGTTGTGCCATGTTATGGGGGTGGTTGTCTGTTGTTGTGATGTTGTGGGGGAGGGTGTCTGTTGTGAAGTTGTGGCGGTCGGTGTCTGTTGTGAAGTTGTGGGGGTGGGTGTCTGTTGTGATGTTGTGGGGGAGGGTGTCTGTTGTGTCATGTTGTGGGGGTGGGTGGCTGGCTGTGGTGGTGCTGTGGGGGAGGCTGGCTGTGGTGATGTTGTGAAGGTGGAGGGTGTCTGTTGTTGTGATGTTGTGGGGGTGGATGGCTGTCTGTTGTGGTGATGTTATGGGGGTGGGTGTCTGGCTTTGATTATGCTGTGGGGGAGGCTGGCTGTGGTGTTGTGAAGGTGGAGGGTGTCTGTTGTTGTGATGTTGTGGGGGTGGATGGCTGTCTGTTGTGGTGATGTTATGGGGGTGGGTGTCTGTTGTGGTGATGTTGTGAGGGTGGGTGGCTGGCTGTGGTGATGTTGTGGGGGTGGGTGTCTGGCTGTGGTGATGCTGTGGTGATCTGTGTCTGTTGCGTGATGTGATGAAGGTGGAGGGTGTCTGTTGTTGTGATGTTGTGGGGGAGGCTGGCTGTGGTGATGTTGTGAAGGTGGAGGGTGTCTGTTGTTGTGATGTTGTGGGGGTGGATGGCTGTCTGTCTGTGCCTGGTGATGTATGGTGTAACCTGGTTGCTGCTGGTGCAGAGGATCTCCACCAGCACGCCCTCGTCAGTGCCGGCCCCCTTCATGGCTTTGCGGAGCTCCTTGGCGGCGTAGACCGGTGGCGGGTCGAGCATGGCCACGATGGCATTCTCAAAGCTGCCCGACAGCTCACCCTTAAGCACCTCCTCCAGCTCCTGCTGGGAAGCAGTCACACGACACGTGACACACGTCAAACATTCGCCAGGGTAGTGTTTCTGATAGGACAGGTTTAAATACAAGATGGCACAAAAGTGGCTGTGAACTTGGCACTGAAACTACTTCAAAATGTGTTCTACACAGGACAGTGTGTGAATGTGTGTGTGTGTGTGTGTGTGTGTGTGTGTGTGTGTGTGTGTGCGTGTGCGTGTGTGTGTGTGTGTGTGTGTGCGTGTGCGTGTGTGTGTGTGTGTGTGTGTGTGTGTGTGTGTGTGTGCAGGGCCGCTGACAGCTTTGGCTGGGCCCAGGGTAAAGCCATCTGAATACACACACAATACATACAATATTATAAGGAACTAATTCTGGGCCCGCTCTCTCCATGGGCCCGGGACAGCTGACCCTTTGTGCCCCTTTGAGTGTGTGTGTGTGTGTGTGTGTGTGTGTGTGTGTGTGTGTGTGTGTGTGTGTGTGTGTGTGTGTGTGTGTGTGTGTGTGTGTGTGTGTGTGTGTGTGTGTGTGTGTGCAGGTGTGTGCGCAGGTGTGTGTATTCTATTTGCCCCTTTCACAATAGAACGCTCATTAAACAATAACAATTTGTCATCCTTTGTCTATATTTCACATTATACAAAGTTATGCAGTGACACATTTCTATTTCCCTGTTATATACAGACACGCCTCTTATAAAAAGATAACTTCATAATTAATAACTTCTTCATATTTTTCTTTTATCAGTGTAGATAGGCTTGATGACCCTGAGTCACTCCTGTTGGTGTCAGTCAGACCTCAGACTGCATGCATAGCTTCTGCTGTTAAGCCCTCAATCTGTTCTCAGACACGCCATGAGTTTTGCAATCTCAGTCCTCCTGTGCAACACACCACAGTACTAAATGCATGAATACCCTCACAAATCCAGACCAGGGGAGCATTAACAACACACTTACGTCGTCAAATTTTTCGAAATAGGCTTGCTTAATTTCCATCCTCTGGGCGGCGGAGCGGTTGGCTAGAATAGAAATGATTACCTCTTCATCCGTCCCTGTAAAATGGACCAGGAAGTTGGTGAAGGGACAAGAAGAGTTATTGTGTGGGCGAAATGTGAATGCATTTCAAATGTTTTAAGATAGGCCTATTGCATTTCTCAAGTACTTTTATTCCAGTTATTGTAGGCTATACCCCATTGGAAAAGGCTAATTGGCAGGGGTACGTGCTTCTTGCATGTAACATGTTTTTCTTATTAACGAATTCTAACATCAATGTTCAGTTAATATATAGCCTACTCCACAACAGCAAACTGTGGTATACTGACTTACCCAAGCCCTTGCATGCTTGGCGTAGAGTTTTGATGTCAGACGTCACATCGAAGTCTGCATAAGGAACAATAGTAGGCTGGAACAAAAAATACCCCAAAACAAATATTTACACAATATTTAATTACATGTCATCATAACGTTTCCGTGTAAACGGCAGACATACTCCATCCTTCTAATCCCGGACTAGCGTGTTTCTCTTGCGGCAACACAGTAGTCATTGAAACTGGGTGCAGTCATCATGTTTGCTGAGTCATACGACGCCCCTGTCCTGGCTGAATAGCGCCAGTCCGTCTTTACGCCTCGCCCACCTCACTGTCTGAACTGTATCAGTTTATTGATTACAGCTGGGAATACATGTAAATCTACATTCCGGGAACTGTGGGTGGATCCAAAAGCATCATGCGCCTCAAATGTTCTAGACATATTAATGCTTGGACATAACAAAACTCAGTCAGAAGGCCAACCTTATTGGAGAACAATATATTTATGACTTAATTAGTTTCACAAAATACGCGGGATGCTTTGAGGAAGTGCAGCATAAAGCACGTTAATGAACGCTGTGTTTAAAGTAACCAGCACATGGTTTACTGCACCAAGCAGAACATTTAGAAGCGGAATGTCTTTCTCTCAAATTAGCCGACTCCAATTAAAACCTGAAACAACTTCATTTGCTATTGAATCGGCCTATAGGCTAGTAAATAGAACACCAGCTCTAGTTGCAACAGATTATTAGGCCTATACGACAGACATTTTTCAAATACACTTGACAACTCACCTGAACGTTTCCCATGTTGTTAAAGTCTTATCAGGAAGTCCCCGTTCCGTGTGATGTCTGCCTCCCAGTCTGCTGCTAGATGCTGCCAGGCCTGTAGGGTCCGGACGGGTCCTCCTGTAGCCTACTCCACCACCGCATCACTGACGTCACCATGCCAGCTAATTAGAGGAGGAGACGGACTTGCAGGAAACACCCTGATGTAGTAAGTCGTGGGATGGGTGTCGGTCCAGCATTGAAACTCATAAATTGCCACGCCTCCTACACCAAACACTGTATTTCATAATTTCAGTATGATTGCCCCGTTGGGAATTTTGTTTTGTATTGGCTAACCATACAACATCCATAATCTAAGGTCTACAAATGTAGCCTATATTGATTGTCAATAATATAATAATCAAAAAATGCAGACCTATATAAATACCTTTTCTTTGTTTATAGAGGAAAAGTGTTGGTAAGTTTGTAAACAGGTTGTAAGTTTGTAAGTTGGTAAGCAGCATGCAACGATAATTTGGGGGACGTGCTTGAGGTGGGGGGTTGGGGGCATGTGAAATGTCCTTACTGGGCTATTATATTATATTATATTATATTATATTATATTATATTATATTATATTATATTATATTATTATTATTATTATATTATTATTATATTAGGCCTGTATATATATATATATATAATAATAATAATAATAATAAATTTTATTTTTTGAGCGCCTTTCAAGATACCCAAGGACACTTTACAATCAAAACAAATACATAACAGTAGGGAAAGTAAAACAAAGCTTCAGTTAATTAACAATAGGAAAGTAATTAAAATGCAAAAATAAAATAGAAATAAAAGTACAATAAAGATAAATGTTTTCAAGTAAGAAAAAGAAGTAGAATGCATTTATATAATATTATACTATATTATATTATGGAAAGTAGACATTGCGAAAAAAACAAAGTTTCACAAGGTACTTTTTGCCCAGTAAGGTAAAGGGGCAGGTGCTTTAGCAGTAGGCCTATACCTCATCCCACGCCTTTGTTTGTAAGCCAGGTGGATAGTGGGAGGAACCTCGGTGCGGAGAGGGGGATGGTTTGCAGGCTAAAGGTGCAGCTTCTTTTGCATATAGACAAATGCTTGTATGTCTTCCTGCAAACAGACAGAGAGCAAACATGTGGCTTCCATTTACAGGAAAGCCCTGTACTGACATCAGTTTATAGGCCTATGTTCATTCTATCAGAGAAGGCAGAGGGTCTTGGGAAATATTCCTTATACATAAACTGAAATGTTTTTTCCCCCTGAGAGCATGTGGCTTTTTAGTTTATTTATTAACAGAAAGTATTATGGACAGGTAGAATGCCCTAAAGTGGGACGATGCCTAATGTGGGACACCTTAAGGTTTAAAGGTTGTAGCTTTGCCCCAAGTTGGTAAATGTTTACAAAACTATAACCAAATAAAAGCCCTATCATCCTGTTATCATAATATCATGATTTAGTAAATGTATAGTAATTCTCCGGCGAGGGGTTACAATCAAGAAGAAGGACCCTGGGTGAAGTCCATCAAAATGGCAAATTACATAGCATTTGGGCAAATTTGTCTTTAGGGTATAAATCAATTCCAATCAAAGCAACATTGCCAATTTTTTGATAAATATGTTGGATAGGTATATGTTCATCAGAAAATAATGTGTGGTATATACAAAATAATGTTATATTTTATTTTTAAACCATATTATTAGTGTCCCACTTTAGGATAGGTCCGTCCTAAAGTGGGACACAAGATTTTCCTAATGTGGGACAGTTGTAAAAGTAGTAATTTAATAAGTCAAACAATTACTATGAAGTCAAACACCATGTCCACATAAGAAAATAGATATTTAAATCTATATCAAAGGTGTATTTCAGTCTTTCTGCCCTAATCTACTGGAGCACAACTATCAACACAACATTTGGGTCCAAAAGCCGGAAGTTCTCTCCTCAAATAGAGCTGCCATGTTGAAGTGACCAATTGTGTGCAATGGGTTCAAACAGTCTCAGTCATATTTACCAATAAAAGAAAGTAAAAATGATTCATAAAACATGCTCTAAATGTGTAGCTGATATGTCTTAAAGAGTGGCAGATAACATTTTGAATTAATATTTTACACAAACATGTTTTAGAGACCTTTTAATATTCACTGTCCCACATTAGGAACCCGATTGTCCCACTTTAGGGATAACCATGGTTTTTGACCAACTTACATTGCTATCTAAATTATTGGAATTAGAAACACTTAACATGTTTTTAAAGGTTTTATTTGATTAGAGCATAACTAGAGGATGAAAAGGGTGTAATTTGTTTATATTGAAATGTTGTCATTACATTTTAATAAACCACCAAAGTCGAAGTGACAAAAATTGTCCCACATTAGGGCATTCTACCCCATTCCATAACACAACGTGCAACTATTTTGATTTTAATTGCACAAAGATAGCAGCTCTCAGTCCTATGTTTATTCTCATATATTACTGTTAGTAAAGAATATCATCAATATGTGCGATGACTTTCAAAATCAAGATAATGAACTCAACAATTGTGTGATGTGGCTTTGGAGCTTCAGGCCAGACAATCAGCCATTGTCATCTGGCCCCAAACAACACAGCGGTTGGCGGCCCACGTGTCCACTGTGTTCTGTCCGCTGACCAGGCACTGACCGGCAGACGCAGTCCAAATGGAATGCCTTTATATTCTCTGCAGTACAATTATTCACTTCATTTTACATGATGAGACTGGGTGTGAGTGTAACTGTATGTGTGCGACAGAGAAATCATTAAGTCAGATTTGTTGTTTATTCCCTTTGCGAGACATTTAAACTGTTTGTGTTTTTTTCTTTTTTTTTTAGCTCTGTAATGAATGCATATTATACCCATTAGGAGTGGAGCTGGCTTCAAATACAATTATAGCCAAGCTGCAATGCCATTGAATCACATGATGGCATGCCTATTATGATGAACTTATTCAGCATGCTTGATGGATGTTGTGAATTCTCCAAAGGGTTTCTCTCCTATCATAACAGCATTTTGTTCTCATGTGCCTCATTATCTTCCTGCAGATCAGACAGTGCCTTTGCATGGGGCTGATTCATCTGTACTGCAGGTGTGTGCTGAATCCTTCCACCGGCTGCGATCCTACTGAGCTATTTTGCACACCATACATGCAAACTATGTATATGCATGTCGTTACAACAACGTCCTCAGGGAGGCAATGTTGTCCAGACGTCGCCCAACGCAAACCCTGTCCTTAAATATGAGAAGGTCGTTCGTTTCAGGGCTGTGCCTATCGGAGAATTATTCATGCTCTACTGCACATCCTCTTATCCCAGGATAGTTAAGCTAGCATTTCAGTCGGTCAAAAACATGACTGTCTGAGAGTTGATGAATAAGGTTAAATGTGTGAATAGCAAGAATCAGAATCATCTTGTTGCCAGGTTTTTGCTGTGCATGCCATATGGAATGGAATGCTGAGTGGGATGAAGACCTGCTGTTCCATTTTCCCACAACGCATTGCAGGTGGCTAATGAGTTACTTACAGGTAGACTTCGGTCATCATGGATGACATTTAGGCAGGTGTGCCTCAGCTGTTATGCAGACATGACATACTGTGCATACAAGGCATGAATACAATGTTTTCAGAGGAAAGTCATGACACATAGAGTGATGGAATATTTATATTCTGAGTAAATTTGATGAAAGAACATTGATCTTTGTTTGGAGCGGCTGACTTAACAGCTAACAGCAATTATTTATTTCATGATTGAAAGCTGGAAATATAATCTACTATTGAGTTGCTCACTGCAAGGCACTTGCGCATGCTGCTTCAGAAATGTTAATTAGTAAACTCTTGAGGATGTGATTCACCGCGGCGAGTGTAACCTTTCTTCACACTAAATTAACAATCTCATTGATCACCTAATCAAGCATATACACAGCAAAGCATTTGAAATGAAGGCTAATAGCCTACTACGAGGAGCAATTTAATGCACCTGGGGGTGAGATAAAAAAAAAGTGCAGGCAGGGTTTTGAATTTCATAGAAACGTTTATTGCATGGGATAAGGGGTATTTATGTACATGCCATCACAGTAGAACACAATATAAATCTACAATGTAAACACCCCCCTCCACATTAGATGCAACACATTGTCATTGGACATCAGTACAAGCACGAAATACAGTGGATTAGGCAGGTATATTTTCAGTTGAATGTTGCTTTTGAAGGATCTTTACAGCAGTCGAGGTGGGCAGTGAAGTCACATGTACTGTCATGCAGAAGCCACAGGAATACTACTCCTTCACAACAAACACGTCCCCACAGGTCAGCATCACTGCGCATGTTTGATTAAGAGTACCCCATAACATCACAGCACCAGTTAAGATTAAAAACCGCAGTGCAAAAGAATGAAACAAGTGGTAAATTAACAGAGGTGTCAGAAGTAAAAGTAAAAGTACTTTTTTTGGGTGTAACTACAACACTAGCACATGGCATTACATAGCTTTTACACCATTTACACCGTTGTACCTAATGAGATAGATAGACTGTGTTGTTACTGGAAAACACTGAAAACCTAACAAGGACCCACCAAAAACTTGATCCAACCAGTGCAGCGTTAGCTGAGCACAAGACAAGTACACAAGTCTACTGGTTACTCAGATAAGTTGTGTTGGAAGGAAACTGTGTTTCTTTTTTTTAACTTTCACTTTTAGTTTTGACACCTCTGTAAATTAACTTGATCAACGTACAAATTGTGCCAGTGGCATGTGTCTGCTTATGCATGCAATGCCCATTTGCCATACTCTGTGTAAGTCTCTACGGTGTGACTCAAACCTATACTGTACAAAACCTGTTTAAAAAAACATGCAAACAAACTTGCCTGTCATGACACCAAAAATGTTACCCTATTTTTGGTTGTTAACAGATGTGTTTATCTTTGGTACAAAATGGAGAATTGAAAGAATCTTTTTTAAAAAACCATAACGGCAAAACATTATAATCAATCACCTCTGCTAATTTGTTATTGTGACAAATATAGATATAATTGTGCTATGCTGTTAACTGAATTTGACAGGGAGGAGTATCACAAGTCATTCTCTTTTAGTCTGTGTGATAAAACTGGTGACTCTCGTGATAAGTGTGTGTGTGAATGTGTGTGTGTGCATGTGCGTGTGTGTGTATGTGTGTACATGTACGTCTGTGTGTGTGTGTGTGTGCGTGTGCGCATGTGTGTGTGCGTGCATGCGTGCGTGCGTGCGTGCGTGCGTGTATGCGTGTGTCATTGTCTGTCTTGTACGTGTATGTATTAACACTTCAAGAAAAAAAAACTGCATGACACAGTTTCATTTAACTGGTTATATACAAGAAGCCTCCCCAATAATGCAGTATGTTGTGCTTGTTACAGAAGGGCACTGAATGGAGAGTTAAATGTGTTCATTGTCTCTTTGTTATGTTGTAAGCTCCATCTTCACCAACAGCTTCCTCATTAATCATCACAAAAGTCATCCGGCACCAGCCAGTGTTTACCAATTGGCAGATCTAGGTATTGTGTGTGTACACCCATGCATTTGTGCGGTCATTCAGAGAAGAGCAAAGAACCAAAGCCATATGACCATACAAACACAGTACAAGTGATGCATTTAACATTCACTCTTTACATAGTGGTAACATGTCTTTGAGTTCTATAATGCACTAAGAACGACTTGTCTGTTACAGCTTAACAAATACTTGAAAACATTTTGGAATGCTTGTTCAGAGGACACCGACCAAAAAAAATTGACAAGGCAACTTTGAAAAACTCATTGTTCATTCTTCAATGTCGCCTTCTGGGTTCCTTACATCGAAAAGTTCAGACTGAAGAAGCTGTCAGGAGGAAACAGCTTCAGAGCGTACAATCAAGAATCATGCGCTTTTTACCTGCCAGAGTTGTCCTAAAAGTCCCACGGGCAAACGTCCTCCATGTTCACACTTTTCAGCTTCCCGGCGGGATTAGGATGTGACGGCTTGTCTCTTGCTGTAGAGACACTGGTAGAGGCGCCATCCTTGGTGGCGGCGGCGGCGTCATCAGGCACAGTTTGCTCTGTTTCCCACGGGCAAATCTCGGCTCTTCTGCTTTCCGTCAAACCTGCTTCCCGAGTCGAGCTCCGTCGCCTTCCGCTGCTGGTTGCCGCGACGACCTGCCCGCTGTCGGAGGACTGGCTGACGCGCCGCCTGTCCGAGCCCTTGCTGGACGAGCTCCTCCTCTCCTTGCTCTTGGACGGACGCCTCGTCCTGCCCTCGTCCTCCTCCCGATCCCTGTCCTTGCCCCTGGAGGAGCAGGACCCTTTCCTCTTGGAGTGAGAGGAGTCCTTGGGTCGGGAGTGGTAGGTGGGGCTCAGCGCCCTGTCCTGCTTCGGGGACGTCGGCGGCGGGGCGTCGTAATCCCACGGGCAGATCTCCACCATCAGCGCGGGCGGCTGCAGCAGACTCCCCGTGGACTTGGAGTGGTCCGAGTGTAGCACCTTGGGCTTGCCGTCCGTGGGGGTGACGCTCTTCTTGCGGCCGCTCCTGTCCGGAGACAGCCCGGCACCCTCCCTGACTTTGCCCATAGGCTCCTCCATGTCCCACGGACACACCTCCGGGTTGGGGACGAGGTTGAGTGGAGACCTGGGCTTCCTCGGCATCTCGTCCCTCGTCTCTCCTCCTCCTGCCTTGTCTCTGGAGCGGCGGCGGCTGGCTGCAGGTGACTGTCCCGCGCTGCCTCTCTGCTTCTGCTGGGACCGACCACTCTTGGAGGAGCTGCTGCCACTGCCACTGCCACTGTGGGCTGCCGTCGTTGGGTATGTTGTCTCACACGGCGCGATGGAGATGGACACGTGCTTCTGGGTTTTCCCCTCGGAGGAGGGCGTGGGCAGGTCCTCCAGCTCCCAGGGGCAGACCTCGGACAGGTCGTACAGCTCCTTGCTGCGGCCCGGCTCGGAGCAGATGGAGGGCTGGCTCCCGCTCACCTCGCGCTGCTTCATGATGCCCATCTTGCAGGGCGTCTTGGTGTACTCCACGGACTGGCTGATGATCATCTTCGGGGGGTAGCACTCGGGGGACTCGTCCACCTCCGATAGTCTGCCATCTTTGGCCTTCTGGCCCTTCTTGCTGGCGTCCTCCACACTTTGAGTCTTCCCCGTCAGCCCCAGGGTCCGCTCGCGGGCGCTGGCGATCACACTCAGGGACTTCTGCATGATGGTGGTTCTGAGCTGGATGGGCTTTTTGTCGGCGGTGAGGTTGTGGGCGCTGACGGACTTGCACACCAGCGGTACGGACTCGGCCGATTCGGCGGGCTGCACTTGTTTCGGCGTCTCCTGGGGCGTGGCCTTCTTGGCCTTCCTCCCCATCAGCGTGTCCAGCAGAGAGGCCTCCGTGTTGGGGGGGGGGGCTTCCAGCTTCTCGGTCGACGTGTTTGCGCTCGGCGTCGTCGTGTCCCCGTTCTGGTCGCACACGTGGTCGTAGCTGTGCGACCTCTTGACGGGGAACATCTTGTTCCTCAGCGAGTCCTCCCTCGGCCGGGAGTCCGGGTGGTGGCTCCTCCTGAGCGTGCTGCGGTTGCTCCCGTGCTCGCTGCCGTCCCGATCTCGGTCTTCGCGGCTGCACTGCCGGCTCATGGACTCGGGGATCTCGGTGATGCGGCGCATGAGGGAGCGGCCCAGGCCCTTCTTGGAGCTCCGCTTCTTCTGCAGGTGCGGGTTGTTGGCCAGCATCTTCTTCCTCTTGTAGACCTCCAGCTGGGTGTAGAGCTTCTTCAGCTCCTCCTGTAGGCAGGATGGAGGAGCATGGACACACACACACACACACACACAGAAAGACAAATGAGAGATGCAAGGTTAACTTCCACTTCAACTTTCAACTTTTCATCTTTATTGTCCCCAAAAGGGGTGATAAGGTGTGCAGGAAGACATAAGCACATATAGACAGCAACAACATATACCACAGGACAGACATAAAGTGCAGTGGACACTAAAAGGTTAAAATGACCATAAATATGGTTATAAAAAAGATAAAACACATCATGAATAAATAAAATAAATAAAATAAAAACATCATCATACTATAAAATACCATACCAAACAACACCAGGGATCAGGTCAAGAAATCAATCAGTGGGCATGTGAATTTAAAAGGGAGATGGCACTGGGGACAAATGAAAGCCTAAATCTGTTGGTCTCGAGAATAGGTGAGGTATAGGAGATATGGATATGTGAAGTACAAGTGAAGAGCTCTTTTCCAAAATGAGATATATCCATTTTATAGAATGTTGGGAAATTGACATTTTTGTAATGGGCATTCCATTGAATTGCATCGCAACATGCATTTTTATAGAGGTTTTAAGGTATGTTTTCAAAACATTTGAATGGCAAGAATTCACAGAGAGATTATAGGACTTCTTAACAGTCAATTCCAATAATAAAATGCAAAAAGTAAAAAATGGTGAATACAGCGTTTTGGAAAAGAGATCTTCAAGTGCAGTTACTCAATATGACTGAGAAGGAACCAGACGTCTTCAGCTCCTCTTGTGGTAGGAGAGGATGGGAAACGCATGCAAATACAAATACTGAATGCAAGGCTGAAGTTAGAGGTGGAGTGAATTAAACTGCAAACGGATGAGGAAGAATCAGACCGCGTCAGATCAAGGAGCCAAATAGCTAAACAAAGATGAGTTGACAACATGTATCCACATCCTTTGTTTGGTGATCCTGTGATAGCTCATGGTAGCAACTGCTGTTTTCCAGGCTTATTATTCTGTTATACAAGCACAATGTTTTTCATATTTATTTATTTTTCTTTGCAGGGAGTAAGATATTTGCTTTCAGGCTTTGCTGGTATTTTATTGAATTATTTTTCCTTACCAGCAGTTAATTGATCTCTCGCAACTGTAGCCCACAGCACCATTGATCCACCTCCGTGGAGAGTTAGATAGGTATTCTGTGTTGTTTTTAATTCTTTATCTTTCAATTTACTATAAATAGGTATTTTTTGCAAAGCAATACTTTTGGCCAGTGTGGGCAAAATGTTTTATGCATAATCCCTCCGCATGACTTGTTTTCAAAATGCTGATGCAGAAAGTAGAAATGCTGCAGAAAAAGTTTCCTTTTGACAACGTGTCCATGAAGGTCATATTTTATGCCTCTGTCACTACAGAGTAGAACAATTCACTTCCCCGCAAGTGTCTGCTAAATCTTCCTGAAGGTCGTTTTTTGCAGTCAAACAGGGATTGATGGCTTTCTCCACAATACTGTAAGCAGTTCGCTCTCATAAAGTTTTCCCAGTCCTTAACAGACCTCGATATCACCTTCAGCATTCCTGTTAACTCCCGTTTTTAATTATAAATCGAGCTGAGGACATGGCTACCCTGAAGCGCTGCTGGTGCTGCTGCTGCTGCTGCTGCTGCTGCTGCTGCTGCTGCTATCTTCTTCCAGGCTCCACTTACATTGTGACCATCAATTACTTTCTCAGTGCTACACGGCTGTTCAGAGAAGCCAGTGGCTGGAGCTTGGTATAGGACAAGGTTTGAGTTGTCAGGGTATTTCTAAAGCTTTGAAATTTGCATCTACAAGCCTTTCCTTAAGAGGATTGTGAGCAAGCCATAACCCTAAGAAGCTGATGAAAGCCCGTGACTTGCGAGTAAAAAATGATCTGAGCGTTCAGATCCCGTGAGATATACTGGGGCTTTTGTGTGTGGTGTGCAACCTTTTTCATTAGAGAAAAAAAATCTAATTTTGAAAACTGTGACACTTATCATATAATTCCATTACCGTATACCACAGTACATTTTCTTGTCGACTTTCTCATCTATTATCTCATTATACTGCTGCATGTTTTGAATGTTTGTATGTCTATACGTTTGGATTTGCTGTGACCATAAGACATGATTATCAGTGTGCATGTGATGAAATGAGCCTTTCTACTAGTGTTGCACCGATACCCATACCAGTATCGGACGGGGCACAGATACTGCACTACAGTGGTGGTAATGGTATCGGTGAGTACCAACAAATAGGGCATGATACCATTTACAGATGCTCGTATGACACTTGAGCTCAGCCTTGAACTTATTTATTTTATATCAGAGGTATTTAAAAACTATAAAAAGTTCTACTGGATTCACTTTGTACAGTATTAGTCTTTTTCCTGTTTCACAAAGGTAGGCAGCAGCCTGACAAAGCCATGATAGCAATGATTTTACATCCAAGTAGTATGCAGCCCTTCATATATATACTGTATAGTATAAGTTTCAAACAGAGCAGTATCAGTATGGTATTGTATCGGTCCTGCACAGTCGGGTATCGGGAATCAGTATCGGGGCCAAAAAATGGTATCGGTGCAACACTACTTTCTACTATCACAATTTTATATGTCCTCGCTTCTTTTTTAAAAAGTCAGCTAGATCTGCTAGTTAGATGCTGGATGCAGTGCTGCTGACCCGTATGTCCTCCGGATCCAAGCTGTGCTCACTCCAAGCCGAGGTGATGCTGCTGTTGAGGTAGGAGCCGGAGCGACCCATATCCAGCTCATCCTCGTAAGCCTCCGTGGCAATGTCATCTCTGCTGGTGTGCGTCCCCGAGGAGAAGAACTACAAGAAGAAAAGACAAAAGAAAACAACACCAACGACAGGTCTCTCAATGTGGGAAACCTTACAGTAGCACACAGTTTCATATGCAGTTGTATAGATAGGGCATTTTGGTTCACACAGAGCCTGGCTGTGGATGCTTACAGTGAATGCACTGAGAATGCACCCGTACGACAAGGACTAGGTTTACTGTACACAGGCGTATTTAAATGTCTGCAAAGGTTACCTTGGGGACAAACATCAGGCCCAGTGTCACGGTGACAGTCAGGTGTGTGTGGACGAAAAACAGCGTCAGCATCCAATCAGGATGGAGCCCAGATGCCAAAGAGAACCTATAGAACAGAACGGGGTACAGAACGGGGTACACAGAGTGACAAGAGGAACTGTGTGTGTGTGTGTGTGTGTGTGTGTGTGTGTGTGTGTGTGTGTGTGTGTGTGTGTGTGTGTGTGTGTGTGTGTGTGTGTGTGTGTGTGTGTGTGTGTGTGTGTGTGTGTGTGTGTGCGCGAGTGTGTGTGTGTGTGTGTGTGTGTGTGTGTGTGTGTGTGTGTGTGTGTGTGTGTGTGTGTGTGTGTGCGAGTGTGTGTGAGTGAATGTGTGAGTGAATGTGTGGGGGTGAGCCGCATGCAAATCAGTCATCCCCCATAATTACCCACAAAGCAGCACACCGACACCACACCATGTTTTTCTCTTCTGTCAGGATAAAGCGAGGCCTGGCGGCTGGCGCAACAAAAAGCGGGGGGCTGGTGGTGGGTGGACAGCACACAGGAGGGGCCACCCTCCGCTGACACCCGGACAACCTGCACAGGATCAGTGGTGTCCGAGGTGGCCCCCCCTGTCACTCATCGCCACGGCTACTTTGTGCTGGAGTAATGAGATTCCACTTCATTGATCACATTAGCCATTCAAGACGGGCGCTTTTTTGGCACATCGCTGGGGAAGCAAGCAGCAGCAGCAGCAGCAGCAGCAACAGTACTCCTCCACGGCTCCCTCCCGCCACCACTTCGCAGGGGGCGGGTCTAGTCATTTTGGCGCCCCAGGCGAAATATAAACGTGGGGCCCTCAAAAGCCATCATATAGAGTAAACGTTCAATTCTGTGTTTTGGTGCTATTTTCGTGTTTTGTCTCACATACTCGTATATCTTCACTTTCACATAAGTGGCGAATTAAGATCAAATTCTTTGTGTGTGTTTACCACGACTGGTGTGACAGCTGGGGCCCCTATGGAGGACAAATTTGCTCGGGGGCCCTAGGCAATTGCCTAGATTTGCCTAATGGAAAGTCCGCCCTGCCGCCTCGCCTGCCTTGCCTTATCTCCCAGCTCCAGCCGCCTGCTGTGCGGTGCTGTGCGGTGCTGTGCTGTGCGGCTGCCTCACAGGCACGCTGGCTGAATAGGTGAAAGGGATTCTTGCGAGGAGGGAAGGATGGAAGGAAGGAAGGAAGAGCCTTCTGCTCTTGTGTGGCTGCCGGCTGCTGTCTTGTGGAGCTGTGAGCTGGGAGAGTGGATTGTGCTGTAATTATTCTCAGTGTGGCTTGGCTGCGAGTTATTTTTACGGAACGGCGGTACGGCAGGCAGCGAGCGGTGCTTTTGGAGAACAAAGTGACAATAATAAGAGGGAAAATTGCCCGAGGACTGGGGAGAAATCAATACTCGCCTCCCGTCAATAAGGTCTTCATTTAAAGTGCAAAGGAGGGCTTTCTTAGGGGAGGAAATACCTATTTTTACTGTCATGAGGAAAACTAAGAGTGAGCCTACCATTTGCAGATAGTTGAGCCAATTTTAGGTTTCGTAACTGTGCTCCCAAAAGGCATGTGTTATGCATACCCAGTGCCTACCAGACAAAGAGCTCCTTTTTCTGTCTCTACATCACCACCGTTTTTTCTGAAGCACACACACACATGCACACACACACGCACGCGCACACGCACACACACACGCACACACACACACACACACACACACACACACACACACACACACACACACACACACACACACACACACACACACACACACACACACACAAACACCTGATCCTGAATATGGGCCTGATGGGACCTGAATTGGAGCAGTGTTGCATCAGAGCCATGAGACTTGAGCAGCTGCTTAGGCCTTCCAACCAGCGCCAGCAGGGAAGATAGGTCAGGAGACAGGAACAGTGCCTGCCTGCCTGCCTGCCTGCCTTCCTGACCGCCTGTCTGCCTGCCTGTCTCTCTGCTTGCCTTCCTGCCTGCCCGCCTGTCTGCCTGTCTGCCTGTCTGCCTGCCTGCCTGCCTGCCTGTCTCTCTGCTTGCCTGCCTGCCTCCCTGCCTGCCTCCCTGCCTGCCTCTCTTCCTGCCTCTCTGCCTGCCTAGCTGCCTGCCTAGCTGCCTCCCTGCTTGCCTGCCTGCCTAGCTGCCTGCCTGCGTGCTTCCCTGCTTGCCTGCCTGCCTAGCTGCCTGCCTGCGTGTCTGCCTTTATCTACCTGCCTGCCTGCCTGCCTACCTGCCCGCCTGCCTGCCTCTCTGCCTGCCTAGCTGCCAAGCTGCCTGCCTGCCCGTCTGTCTGCCTGCCCGCCTGTCTGCCTGCCTGCCTGCCTGTCTCTCTGCTTGCCTGCCTGCCTGCCTAGCTGCCTGCCTGCCTGCCTCTCTGCCTGCCTGCCTGCCAGCCTGCCTGCCTCCCTGCTTGCCTGCCTGCCTAGCTGCCTGCCTGCCTGCCTGCCCGCCCGCCCGCCCGCCTGCCTGCCAGGCTGCCCGCCCGAATCCCGCCTGCCTGCCTGCCTGCCTGCCTGCCCGCCTGCCTGCCCGCCCGCCTGCCCGCCTGCCTGCCTGCCTAGCTGCCTGCCTGCCTACAGAACTTATTTTAAGCCATGGCAGATAAATGTGCTGGCTGGCTGTGTGTTCCATTCACCTCCTTTGAAGTGCTGTCAACGTCTAGTCTCTGCCCAACAATAGTTATTTATTCCCATGTTTTTTTGTTCATGCGTGTGTGTTTGTGTGTGTGTGTACCCCCATGTAGCGTCTTTGTCTTCTTGACAATATGAAAAGTAATGGGAGGAGGTAAGTGAAAACAAATAGACGCGATGTTGCAAAACCCAAAACGCGGCTGCGGCTGCCCAGCCCTGTGTCTGTGTGTCTGTGTGTCTGGGCTTCCAGGCTTCTTCATAAGCACTGTTTGCGGATGTAATTATTCATTAGAGAGATTATGTCAGTTGGGGGTGCAGCGGAGAAATCATGTCATTACTCTACAGCATCGCTGGCTTTCATGTCGCTAACTGCATCCACAGGCACGGCAGCATGTAGCGCTGTGTGTACAAACACGAACAACAGCTGAGATCGCTTGTGTGAGCTGTCTGTCACGCCAAAGATATCTGGTGAATTTGCATTCCGTAATGGAAGGCCCTTCTCCACGATTAACTGTGTAATTATAAAAATGAGAATATTAAAGGCATGATCGCAATAGAAAAGGTAAAATATGGTATTCATGATGAATGAGACTATTAAAATGAGGTTCACACACATATGTATGTGCGCACACACACACACACACACACACACACACACACACACACACACACACACACACACACACACACACACACACACACACACACACACACACACACACACACACACACACACACACACACACACACACACACACTCAAACATTCACATGAATAATATAAATGTAATGAATACATAGATAAGTACGTATGACCATCAAGTCATTTTCTGAAGCACAATTCTTGACCATGAAAATCTCAAGCAAACAAAAAATATCTGCTTGTTGTTTTTTTCTTTCTTTCTTTCTTCAAATTGAAACACGTACATGTCGTACAGCCTTCTGGCTCGAGGCTGTGTGGGTGTTTTTTGGATCTAAGAGATGAATTGCAAAGATGGCAGTGGCAGTCCATGCCTTAGCGAGACACATCACACATTCAGCTCGGCTCGTCGGGACTATTTGCATAAACATGTAGGGGCAAAGGCTGTATGCGGGTGGCTGGTGGAAAGTGACATTTTCAAAATTTCCATGTACTGCTATGTACAATTACTCCACTGACAAAAGACATATGCGTGCGCACACACGCACGCACGCAGGCGCACACACACACACACGCACACGCACACGCACACACACATACACACTGTATGTATGCACACACACACACACACACACACACACACACACACACACACACACACACACACACACACACACACACACACACACGCACACACACGCACACGCACACACACAAAGGCACGGCCCCTCAATCACAATAATAGCAGCTGGCGATGACAGATATCTTTGCCATTGACTTCGGCCACTGCTGATTGCTCACCTAATAATGTGGAATATTGCTGAGATGAGGAGCTCGTTGTAGATGGCGACAGCCATGTAGCGCGGCTCGTGGAAAGCAGAGGGCACGCTGCGCACGGCGTAGCAGAGGTACACCGCCCACAGCAGGAACAGGAACTCAGCTGCAGAGAGAGGGACAGACAAATCGAGAAACACTTTTATTCGCCTCATCACTCCTGCAAAGCACTCCTCTGTCTGCTGGCGTAGAGAATGCGGCAGAGCTCTCTCTCTCTCTCTCTCTCTCTCTCTCTGGTAGCACCATGAAACCCCTTCTCTTCTACCGTAGGCTACAGTGCTCTGATGAAAGAAGAGCTAGTGAGGTACACTGGGTCTAGGGCCAGGGGTGTCAAACTCAAGCCCGGGGGCCAAATCTGGCCCGCGGAGTCATTCTATTGGGCCCGCGAGATCATTTCAAATGTCTATTACAGTTCGCCCGCATACACTATTAATGTATAGCGTTTAAGACTTTAGCATGAAATTTGGTGTGTCACAGGAATATGAGTGGGCCCAGGTCAATGAAACAGCTCACGGTCATATGCCACACAATATGTGCAGGCAGGCACATTTGAACAACCGATGAAAAGAGTGTTTGTGAAATTTAACTGTTAATATGAAGTGCATGCACGCACAATTTTGGTCCATTTTTTAAATTAATATGGAAGGCATTCAACACTGCCTTCAACATTGTTCCAGATTTTGATTTTGGCCCTCAGTCAATTGGAGTTTGACACCCCTTGGACTCTCGAGGCTTTCAGGGTCTTCCTTGGCAGGTAAGGAACACCATCAGTGATCTGTAACCAAACCCCTACTCAGTGCTTTAATGGGTCATTGTCAGGGTGACCTATCTAACGCAAGTGACAGAGGAGAGAGAGGCGAACAGATAGGCCTATTAGTGTGTGGGCACAAAATACACCGGCAAGCAACATGTGTCTTGCTTTGCAAGAAGGAATTGGTACTTTTATTTGAGACGATCTAAATGTAATGCAATCAATTTTTCATTTTACATATTGAATGGCTCGTGCAAGCCGACCATTGATTTCTTTAAAAGCATTCACAGCGGTTGCTTGGGTTACAGCTTTCAACTCCGCTTAATATCTCTCTCTCTCTCTCTCTCTCTCTCTCTCTCTCTCTCTCTCTCTCTCTCTCTCTCTCTCTGTAGTAAACACTCTCTCTGCTGTTCCTGATCTGCTCTGCTCTGCTCTGCCATGCTGTCTGTGTGCTCTTGCTGGGGCTATTTCCAGGTGCGGTTACCGTGCACCTTTGGAAAGCACATGCATTTCCCCCTGGCACCCCCTATGTCATTAGCAATGACCTGGGTTGCTCTTTCTTTCATCTCATCCCGCTCTTCCCTTCTCATCCCTCTCAACCCTCTCACCCCTCGCGTTCTCTCTCCTTCTCTCTCTCTTTCTCTCTCTCTCTCTCTCTCTCTCGCTCTCTATCCATCTCTCCCTCTCCCTCTCACTCTCTCTCTCTATCCATCTCTCCCTCTCCCTCTCCCTCTCTCTCTATCCATCTCTTTTCGCTCTCTCTCTCTCTCTCTCTCTCTCTCTCTCTCTCTCTCTCTCTCTCTCTCTCTCTCTCTCTCTCTCTCTCTCTCTCCCTCTACCCATCTCTTTTTGCTCTCTCTTTCTCTCTCTCTCTCTCTAGCTCTGTTTCCTGTCTCTTCTTCTCACCTACTTGCGCCCACCTACACACACACATACTGTACAATCCTACAGCCAAGCACACACACACACACACACATACGCACACACACATACGCACACACACCTGTACACACATTCTCGAGAGGGGAAAAAATCCTTTCCTCACACCTTCACTCACACGCACACCTCCAAACTCAAACACACACACTATTACACAGACACCCGTAGATCGGCATATTCACAGACAGACTTTAACACAAACACACACACACATGCACACCTGAACGCATGCACGCAGGCACACACACGCGCACACACACACACACACACACACACACACACACACACACACACACACACACACAGACACACACAACACACATGCATGCACATACACACAGAAACAGACGCACACGCACGCACACACACGCGCGCACACACACACACACAGACACACACACACAAACACACAGACACACACACACACACACCACACACACACACACACACACACACACACACACACACACACACACACACACACACACACACACACACACACACACACACACACACACACACAACCCCCCCATCCACCCAACACCCTTCCTTCCCATCCTGTACAAGCAGACTGTCTGTCAGTGAGCACGGCTGCTGCCTGCTGCAGGCATCATCTCTACAGCCCGTGTCTCTTGCCTGGCTCTGGCTCTCTGCAGACCCAGCCTCCTAGTCCTCCGTCTCCTGTGAGCTGGGATCCAATTATACCGCCTCTATCTCTGCAGGCCCACGCTCCCCATTAGTCTGGCTCCGCGCTTAGCTTACCCCCCACCAAACCTTTTGTTTTATGGAGGAGGAGGCAAGGGGGGGGGGGCGCCGGGATGTGTGTGTGTGTGTGTGTGTGTGTGTGTGTGTGTGTGTGTGTGTGTGTGTGTGTGTGTGTGTGTGTGTGTGTGTGGTTCATGCTAATCACCCCTGCTTAATCATTATCTAATTAATTAAACACATCCGGATTATCTCGGGGAAAATACGTAGGTATTGGGGGGGGAAATACTAAATTATTTCTGCTGCATAATGACAACAAATTGCAACTGAGGTGTCTGTTAGGGTCAATAAATAAATACAGCCGAAACTATTAAAAAAGATTAGCATAATTATTTGCCCCCCAACACAGCTTTTTCAACTTCAGTGACCACAGACAAAGAATGTAGGACTCTAGCTAAGTGGATTGGAGGACCATATCCAAAATCCAAACTAAAAAATATAATGGTGCTGCAGAGAGAGAGAGAGAGAGAGAGAGAGAGAGAGAGAGAGAGAGAGAGAGAGAGAGAGAGAGAGAGAGAGAGAGCGAGAGAGAGAGAGAGCGAGAGAGAGAGAGAGAGAGAGAGAGAGATAGAAAGAAAGAAAGAAAGAAAGAAAGAAAGAAAGAAAGAAAGAAAGAAAGAGAGAGAGAGAGAGAGAGAGAGAGAGAGTGAGAGAGTGTGAGAGAGAGAGAGAGAGAGAGAGAGAGAGAGAGAGAGAGAGAGAGAGAGAGAGAGAGAAAGAAAGAGGCATTACCAACAGCCATCATGTAGTCCCAGCGGTCCTGCAGGCACGTGCTGAACTGCAGGCCCTCGGGGGTGCTGCCCACGTCGATGAGGGTGCGCTGCCAGTCGGGGTGCTGCACCACTGCGGAGGTCCAGGCCACCAGGAACCAGCCCACCACCAGCAGGATGATGCCCAGCAGACGCAGCACCCTGCAGCTGGTCATGTAGGGGATACGCTGCGCCGTGCGTGACAGGAACACCTTCAGCACCCTGCGGCGACGACAAGGGAGAGAGCAAGCAGAGAAGGAGCTAGGAGATTGCTGAGGCATGTCATCCCATACAGCGGCTTTACTTACACAGTAAAAAATGTAGTGTTAATTCAACACTTTGAGAGTATTCGGGGACCAAATAAACTCTATTAGGTGTTAAATCGACTCTGCTAGTGTTGCATTAACACTGCAGTTTTTACTGTGTACGGACAGCTTTTTTTGGTGGCAGCTCCCTGGCTCACACACAGCACTGCAGACTACGGTGGCAGATTGGTGTAAGGGGGGGGGGATTTTTTGTGATGGCTGACACATCTTCTATAGCTCTACAAGATAGAGGGTTCTATTGTGTCGTCGTGCATTCATTTCCGTCATTCACTTCCTCTGCTACTGTATGTCTTTCCTTCCTCATCTCCTTTCTCTGTTCGTTTCATCTTTCTGTCTATTAAATAGACAAGCGTGGACAATTGTACTGTAGGGACTGCCACAGTGCAGACATCATGAATGGGCGCTGGCAGGCAGTACAGCCGCAACTCACCTGTAAAGCTTCAGAGTCACAGTTCCGTAGACAGTAGCGAAGCCCAAGAGCCGGACCCACCTCAATAGAATACAGCGGAACACGCTCGGGTGGAAGTACATTATCATCACCTGTGGGGAGGAGAGAGAGAGAGAGAGAGCCATGGTCAATAAGGTGCTGGTTACTACACATATGCAGCAGACTTGTACGAAATTCTGAAGTGAATGAATTGAAATTCACAGTAATGCCATAACATGAACACTAGTGGTGTTCTACAAGTCCGTTCTCCAGCGAGAACGAAGATGTATGCATACATGCTTAATCCAAATTTCAGAGAGTGAACTAATGAAATGCACTTTCGAAAACTCTGTTTACGTGTAAACGTGAGGCCAAAACTAATGCGTTTTCAAAAAATATCCATATGCAGTATGTGTAAACGGCTTCAAAGTCCAATTATTCCCCACACAGAGAGCTAGAGAGTTGCTCCACTATCTCAAGCGGAGGACAGAATTCGGGAGAGTATTTGACCACAAGGCTTCACTGCCCTGCCATCTCCTCCTTTCATGTCTTCTAGGTTTTTTTCTTCTTGGCTAGTTCTCAGAACCGCACTCTGAACAAAGTGGAAAATACTGCCAGAGAAAAAGAGGGTGTTTGTGCAGCCACTCTACATGACTTTTGATATTACTTGATAGTACTGCTTGAGATCAGCTTACATCAGCAGAGGGCCGTGGTAAACAGACACCACTGTGGCTCAATCTGCAAAAGTGTGGCATAAGCAGCATAGGACCTCATGTATTGACAGGAAATTGATCACCGCTCACTCAGATGAAGATGAATTAGGACAGCAACACACGTGTATTTTGGGTGATAACACATTAAGTTCAAAGATTTGTTTTGGTCTTTTACAGGTTTATAGATGATAGAACAGTGGGAGAGGTGGACAGGAAGCGAATGGGGAGAGAGACGAGGAGGGGTGAAATGACCCGGGCCGGGAATCGAACCCGGGTCGGCTGCATGGCAGATGAGTGCCCTACCGGTTGGCCATAGCAGGGCCAGTGACATATTTAGTTTAACCACATTCCCATTCAGGTTTCAGCATCTACTGTAGTAGCAGCAGTCATAGTCAAAGCATTGTTTCTTCATATGGTAAAAAGGATGGATGAGTGGAATAGCATGGGATATGATGGGATATGAACTGTTGGCAAACTCTATCTCTACAGAACTGAATAACAATATCTTCAACCAATCAGATCGAGGCCGTAAATGCCACTTAAGCGTTTGGAAAAAGCACAATTTGCCGGTCGACTGAGAACATTTTCAAATAGCCACCACCACCATGCTGGAATTGCCAACTGTGCCTTTCACTATTGATTGGGCAATTAGGGAAGTACCTTGGGTGCGATTGAGAGGGGAATGTTCTTTTCTCATTAGAGCAGCGGGGCTTTAGGAAAGCCAAGTGAACACTCAGACGCCCTCTGTGCGTTCCTGTGGGGGGCATTAAACTGCGGAGATCACCTGCATAGGCAAGCACTTCCCCTTCACAAAGCCCCAAATAAATCCAGTGTTATGTCTCTTTCCCAATTTTGTGTGTGTGTGTTGTACTTCAGGAGATGCATAAATGATTTGCGAGCCAGAAAGAACTCCTCCATAATTGAAGGGAGTGACAGCCACACCTGTGCCGCTCTCTCTCCCTCCCTCTCTCTCTCTCTCTCTCTCTCTCTCTCTCTCTCTCTCTCTCTCTCTCTCTCTCTCTCTCAAACACACACACACACACTCTCTCTCTCTCTCTCTCTCTCTCTCTCTCTCTCTCCCTCTCTCTTTCTCTCTCACTCTCTCTCTCTCTCTCTCTCTCTCTCTGTCTCTCTCTCTCTCTCTCTCCCCCTCTCCCCCAGCGGAGAGAGCCACCACGCCACCACCACCACCACTACCACCACCGCCACGGTGAGTGGAGCATCCTTACATGCGCAGGCAAAGCGAACGCGCCCAGTCAGTGTAATCAAACACTGCTGCTGCCGCCGCTGCGAGTCTCCGCTGCTGCAGCGCCACAACGTCACAACACACAGCTGCCGCTCCCCTGCACCCAGCAGAAAGATTCAATTAGCTCGCAGCCTTAGCCAGGCAGATTAATAGGCCTGCATTGCATAGCATACACACACACACACAAGCACTGGCGAAGGCTTTCGGCACTCATTATGTTTGGGGACGGAGATAAGGGCTCATTATCCAAAGTCATTTAAGTGTGATGCCAGGATATAACTCTCTCGTCAGTCGTCACGCGAGCGAGGGAGAGTGAGAGGGGGGAGAGGCATCCAGCTGACAGGGAAGAAGAGTGGAAATAAACAACAAAGTGATGTCAGGAAACACAAGATGATAGAAAAAAAACGGATATAATGATGGTGCCTACATTAGCGTGTTTACATTTGATGTCAGCCAGTTACTATGCATATCACCACAGGGCTGATTTCTACTGGTGTCTTGCATGCCTCGTTTAGCGACATTTGCATATAGGGGAAGCAATACATCGTACACAGAAATCAATTAAAATAGCTAATGATAACATCATGATGTGGGAAGCAAAATATACGAAATGACAGGTCCTTGTCCAGTGAATGTATCAGATTGTGAATTTCCAGAAAAGACTCTCCACATATGCATGTGTTCTGTAGTACGTTGTGAATGTGGGTCACTGTTTTCCCTGCACTAATGCATGGTGTGACAGGACCCCAAACTGATGAGTGACCGTAGACATAGAGGTGGCCCTCTTTCCTACAACTGCCTCCCCCTCTACCCCGCCTCCCCCCTCCCTGCTCTAATGAAACACACATACATACCTGTACATCGGCCATGCAAGCATTCACACACTCAAAGAGACACAGACACATGCACACACACACACACACACACACACACACACACACACACACACACACACACACACACACACACACACACACACACACACACACACACACACGCACACATGCACGCACACATGCACACACACACACGCACACGCACACAGACACACACACACACGCACCATACACACACGCACACACACATGCACACACACAGCTCCAACATAGCTCAAACACACACACACACACACACACACACACACACACACACACACACACACACACACACACACACACACACACACACACACACACACACACACACACACCCCTGTCATTAATTAATCAACAGATTTATTTTTAAACAAGTTGCACTAGAACTTGATGGACTCGTTAAAAATGAATAGAACACCGCCGTGGAGACCGCTGCACTAGGCTGTGCACGTCATGGCAACAGCAGAGGGAAGCCAAGGCAAACCTCCATCCAGTCAGTGCATCTTAGTGCATGTACACAGTGGTGCCGACAGGGGGGGGGACAAAGGGGTATCTTGTCCTGGGCCCAGGGAGATAGGGGGCCCAGAAATGGGTCCCCATTACATTGTATGTCTTGGATAAGGGGCCCTTTCAGATGACTTTGTCCTAGGCCCAGCAAAAGCTGTCAACGACCCTGCATGTACATAAATGAGCAGCTTTGCCCCCCTACTCTCTCTCTCTGATAGGGTAGCGAGGTGAAGACGGGATGACTATTTTTGTCTCTTTGGGTCTTCGGAAAAGAGGGGGAAAAAAACGCTCGGAGAAGCCGCGAATTTCATGGCGAGCTGCCTAGTTTAAATCTGCGTGAGCAAAAGAATATACAGCCCTTAACGCACGTGTTCACCATTTCCATTTCCGCTTCCATGACTGTAGTTTTGGTACTGGTTGTGCGAGGAGGACATGAAATGAACTGAAATGTCTGTGAATTGTGCATGCATGAAAAAGGCATGAAGTGCCTAACGTGTGGTTATAGGCATTCAACCAAGAACTCAAAATGGGCACCCTGCTGAAGTGAAAACATGCCCAAACAGACGTGCCTGTAAAAGTGAAAAGATGTAATCCGTCATCCATGCTCTATTCTATTAGTTTAGGAAGTTTAGTTTAGTTTTATCCATATTGTACTGTGCTATATAGCTTTTGCACCAATCTGGTTATACACTTACTGTAGTTGTTATTTCTGCTTTCTTGGGTCTTGCAGGATTTTTTCAGTATTTTCCTCTGCAGTATATAGAACCATCCATCTCTCCTATCCAGCCATCCATCTCTCTCTCTCTCTCTCTCTCTCTCTCTCTCTCTCTCTCTCTCTCTCTCTCTCTCTCTCTCTCTCTCTCTCTCTCTCTCTCTCTCTCTCTCTCTCTCTCTCTCTCTCTCTCTCTCTCTCTCTCTCTCTGTTCCTGTTTCTGACAGTCTCAGGTAGACATGTTGACAGATGCAGATGGACTGGGAGGAGGAGGGTAGAAACACTGTACTACCAGAACGGAAGACTGCACCATAGACACAAAAAGTTTGGAGAAAGAACGAGAGAGAGACAGGCAGGAAGATGAGAAAGACAGTGAGAGAAAGACAGCGAAGACTACGCATGGAGGCATAGGGAGCCAGAGACTCGCTCTCATGAGGCAGTATGGTAAACAGGACACAGGAGCTATTTGCTGAACAACGAAAGTGTGAACTCTGTTTATCAGGGCCAGTGTAAGCATGCATCCGAACAAGAGCGCACAGCCATGCATTTGTAGCCTACCGTTCCACCTGGGAGACAGAGAGGAAGTGGTGTTGAGAATGAGGGCACCATATAAAAAGGTCTGCGGATCTGGGGGAAGGTGCTGTGAGAGCAACGCAGGAAGAAAACCAACCCAGCAGCTGCTTTGCCTGGCAGATTCTCGCACAGGTCGACCCTATATGAACTATCTCTTGCTTTCCCCCAGGCACACTGGACCTGATTTAAAAGCAAACACACACTGCAGCGAGGACGGAACTGGGAAGGGAGACGTGTCGTGGAGACACAGGGACAGTCATCAGATCAGACTTTTAATCCCCCGACAGACCGACCGACCGCGTGGTTCCAGTCTTCCGAGCTACAGCACACAGACACACAGAGTGGCCTGCAGCCATCCGCCACGCTCACCATGGGAGGATCAAGACGAGCAGGATGTGGCCTGTCAAGCTGAGGAGAAACTAGCGTAGGCTGCTGGAGGGGTTGGTGGTGGTGACGGTGGACGGGTTTTGGGGGGGTTGGAGGGGGGTGTAGGATATGAAAATCAGCGGGAATCCCTGTGGAGGCAGCTCCACTTCGGGAGTTTTACAGCCGCTAGTCTTCAGGCCGTCGTCTGGGCCTCTTATCAGAGCTCTTCCCCTGGGGCTGAGAGACTTCTACTACCCATAGAGTGAGAGAGAGAGGGGAGAAAAAAATGAGAAAGAGAGGAGGAAAAAATGGAAAAAAGTGCAACTGCTGTAGCCTGAACCTGAATATGAATGTAAGCCTGCCCAGGAAGGAGCCTGACAGTGGCCTTTTCAATAAAAAGAGACTGGTGAGACCAACCGTCGTCTTGCTCAGATAGGTGACTCATCACAACTCAAAGGAAGAAGATGTGAACTTAAAGCTGCTGGCAGAGGTGGAGATACACACACCCAGTTAAGCCGACAGGAGGGGACAAAGGGGACAGTTGTCCCAGGCCCAGGGACAGATGGGGCCCAAAATTGGATTCCCATTACATTGCATGTATTGGGTCGGGGGCCCTTTTAGATGACTTTGTCCAGGGCCCAGCCAAAGCTGTCAGCGGTCCTGCATACACCTGACTGCCTTTTCTGCCCGCGCACAGCATTTTCACAAGTTTACATTCTCTGCATAATTGATTAATTGGTAAGGTACAGTAAATGGAGTATGAAATTCAACACTTACGGGAAAGTAGAGAAGCAAGGCTCCGCATAAGATGGCCTCCAGCAGAATCAAACCCGAGGCTCTGATTCTCTGCGTGAGAGAGATGAAAGCTCATTATGGACCGTCACACATGAAGAGGCTTTTTCCTATGGCATCTTACATAACGGCTGCAGACATCATAAATAGGAGAATATGAATATAAAGTGTGATTGTTTTTTTTTGTGGGAAAGTTTTTAATTCTTTCTCACTGGCTGCATATTCTCAGTAAATTTCATGGAAACAATGTGTATAACATAATGCAGAAAACAGACTTGGGATCTTCACTAGTTTGACAGACTTGGGATCCTCACAGGCTAGTTTGCACTATGCCTATGTATGATTGACTTATGAAATCCAACTGCGTTGTTATTATTTCTGCAGCAGTCTGTCACAATGGGAAAGCTTTGTACTGTACTATAGTATAGTATAGTATAGTATAGTATAGTATAGTATAGTATAGTATAGTATAGTATAGTATAGTATACTGTATTGTAAAGTACTGTACTGTACTGTACTGTACTGTACTGTACTGTACTGTACTTGATTGCTGTAGTCTGGTGCAATGTGAAAGATGTGTACACTATAGTGTAGTGTAGTGTAGTGTAGTGTAGTGTACTGTGCTGTACTGCACTGTAGTGTGCTGTGCTGTTGTGCATCTCTACCTTGTTTCGTCGGAAGTGGTAGACCACCACCATGTACTGTAGTGTAATGTAGTGCAGTGTAGTGTAGTGTAGTGTAGTGTAATGTAGTGTAATGTAGTGCAGTGTAGTGTACTGTAGTGTAGTATAGTGTAGCGTAGTGTGCTGTTGTGCATCTCTACCTTGTTCCGTCGGAAGTGGTAGACCACCAGCATGTACTGTAGTGTAATGTAATGTAGTGTAGTGTACTGTAGTGCAGTATAGTATAGTGTAGCGTAGTGTGCTGTTGTGCATCTCTACCTTGTTCCGTCGGAAGTGGTAGACCACCAGCATGTACTGTAGTGTAATGTAATGTAGTGTAGTGTACTGTAGTGCAGTATAGTATAGTGTAATGTAATGTAGTGTAGTGTACTGTAGTGCAGTATAGTATAGTGTAGCGTAGTGTGCTGTTGTGCATCTCTACCTTGTTCCGTCGGAAGTGGTAGACCACCAGCATCCCGATGAAGTCGACGAGCATGCAGAGGCCCTGGAAGGAGGCGATGGCGAGCCGCAGAGAGCCGTCCTCCGTGGCCAGGCACGGCCGGTTGTCCCTGCAGAAGGGGCAGCCCTCCCGACACGGCAGGCACTTCCCCCCCGACACCTCCAACGACTCCTCTCGATGAGACCCGCGCTCCTTACCTGCCGACAGGTGTTATTGTTTTTATAGGACTGTAGCATAGCCTCTTTGTGCAGATGGGGTCGCCGACGGGCCTATTCACTGTTTGTTAAAAAATACTAAATTACGTCACAACAGCATTGCTATGACAGTACGGAGAGCCTTACGTAACAGATTAAGACATACACTGTACCAAATAGCTGTTTATTTACGGCAATTCTGCAACAGCATTCTACTGTTTTTCGAAAAAACAGACAACTACTGTGAAAATATTACTTTGAGTCACATATTGAGCATAAACAGTAAGTACTGCACAATAGCAGTATTCGCCGTTGTGGAAAAAACTAGAGATGCACCGGATCCTGATTTTTAGGATCCTGCCGGATACCAGATCCACTGAATAAGATCCTGCCGGATCCGGAACCGGATACCGGATCCTACAAAAGGGTCGAAACATATAGTCTACTCGCACACGTGGGCCCTTTTTATTACGTTGGCGCAAACTATTTTTTTAGACTCATTGGCTTATTGCCACACTGCCTTCAATAGCCGCTTCCAAAGAGATTTCACTCCATGCAGTGATTGGGGTTGTGAAAGACTGAAAAGCCTAGGCTAGACATGCACCAGACCCTGATTTTTAGGTAACATGCCGGATACCGGATCCACTGCTTAAGATCCTGCTGTACCCGGATCCTGTGAAAAACTCTATTATCCTGACGGATCCGGAACCGGAACCGGATCCGGTGCATCTCTAGAAAATAACAAGTTATTTTAGGCAGCACCATTGAAACCCATTCATCCTCCACTTGTCCATGATCACCATCAAACTTCAATACCACCTGAAGAACTGAAGTCATTCTGACTGGTTAAAGATTATCTGATACTATCAAGCATGATGAAACAATTTCTAAGGAAATGCAGCAAAGTGTGTGTAGCACATGCATTTTGATAGTGATGAAAGTGTGAATGGCTGAAACATTTTAAGTAAGGGTTAACGTTCGGCGAGAAGGTCGCTACCGTGGAATAGCAGCACGACAGAGAGAATCTTTAGACCCCGACGCGGAGCGGAGGGGTCTTGTTCTCTCTGAAGTGCTGCTATTCCACAAAGCGACCGACTCGCCGAAAGTTAACCCGCTTATTATATGGATATACTTAAATGATTCACACATGGCGGGGACATTTCTTTAGACCTATTTAATGTTAAGATTGTTGCTGCGCAAAACAAAACAGTGCCGTTGTGGAACACCGCTAGGCAACAGCTAGGTAGCCAGAACAACAGGTGTTGTCTATCACAGCAGCTGATTAGAGTGACAGACCGGACCCCCTGCGGAGTGATATGAAACATTCGCTTTAGCCACTGACTTGTATACAAGCCAGTGGCTTTAGCAGTGAACGTTTTGTTGCCATTGACAGCGGTAGCCAGGACAACGGGTGCTGTCTATCACAGCAGCTGATTAGAGTCTTGTTGAAAAGTCGCTTTAGCAGTGAAAAGTCTTGTTGCCATTGACAGCGGTCTGTTATAGACCAACCCGTCCGTTATCGAAAAATAACAGACGTCCGAACGTTGGGGAGCCCCGTTGAAATGAATGGAGCATTCGACAGATGACGTCACAACCATATAATAAGAACTTGTAACACTCTTGCAACAAGCAGCCCCATCTAAACCAATCTGCTAATCAGTGCCTGGCCTCACCTGAGTAGGGCTGTTATGCCATTATTCAATTACGGGCGTCACCTGCCAAGGGCCTGATGACTCTGGTCACATGGTACTCTTGCACCTGTATATAAATCTGGACTATGAACACTTCAGTTGCTTGCCTGCCTGCTGGCTGGCCTGCATGGCACAGCATAGCACTTGTTTGCCTACAAGCTTGCCTACAAGCTTGCTTACATGCTTGCACACTTTCCTCTTTGTGAAAGCTTGCTGTATGTGGCATCATTTGTGGCATTGTTGCATATAATGTGCCTGCTGCAAATTAGGCATTGCTTTGAGAGCTAGCTTGTAGTGCTGCTTGTTTGCTGTGCTACTTGGTGCAACATTTTTTTTTTAAAGACTGACCAATGCTATATTTATCATTGGCTCATCAAGAGATGCAGTAAAAAGCCCACCTTGCACACTATCATTGTAACATAGCACTGCGTACGCTGAAATTTTATTCATGCCCACACTTTCAAAGGACCACCGCAAACCATTTTCTCAATACAGCATTGCGCCATAGTATCATGCTCAAGGCACTCCAGTCATGGTGAACGATGGGAGGGTGGGGTGGTAACATGGCCAGGGTACCACAGTTATGGAGAATGATGGGTGGGGTGGGAAGTTGCCATGGCCATATTCATGAATACAACTATGACCCAGTATTTGCCTGTCATCACACAGTACAATTCAACTTTTTAACTGAAATGTACTGTTATTTTTCTGTAGAGTACTGTTATTTAACAGTTCAATTGCTGCTGAAAAAATGTTATATACTGTGATACATTAAACAGCAATGAGCTGTATTTGATTTTTGGTGTGAAATAACAGTAGAATTACAGGTAAATATAATTGCCAGTAACTGCCGTTATTTTGCAGGGAAATTTTCTTAGAGTGTAGCTATTACAATTTTGGTGACAGTAAGGTTATAACATAGGCTATGTGAAAAGGGGTTAATTTTATAAATAGAACAAAATGATATGTAAAGGTATATATATATATATGTACAGCATAAGGAGAAGGGCTCACACACACACTTGCTGAATAACTGAGCTTCCCTTGCACACCTCTCTAAATGATCAACAATCTGTCAACATCTTAGATGGAAAGGAGATAACACGTCTAAGCAGTAATGAGTGAGAGTGCTTTTTTTGGCCTGAGCCATGTTATTGGAGCTATTATTGGCTATTATTGGCTCCTTTTAGGTGCCCTATGCAGATTATTGGCTCCTTTTATGTGCCCTATGCAGTCAAGAACCAGAGACCTAATGTGCAGATGAGGCACACATTCCCCCACGTTTACGGTATTTACCTAAGTCACTTAACCATGTAATTAGCCTTACGGAAAAAAAAACACAAAGGCACAATTGGCTTCTAATTACATGTGTTGCTGTTTCTCCCCAGGGCATTTTTAATCAGCAGTGCCACTGACCTGGAGGCTATTATGTTGAAGTAATCCCAAATGGTGTTTGCAGTGCTGTTGCTGAGTGTGCGTACGTACGCGTGTGTGTGTGTGTGAGTGTGTGTGTGTGTGTGTGTGTGTGTGTGTGTGTGTGTGTGTGTGTGTGTGTTTGTGCGTGTGTGTGTGTGCGTGCATGCATGCGTGCATGCGTACGCGCTGCATGCGTGCGTGCGTGTGTGTGTATGCATGTGTGCGTGCGTGCGTGCATGCATGCATGCGTAGGTGTGTCTGTGTGTGTATGTGCATCTGTAGAATATGTGAATGCATGCATGTGTGTGGTATTTGCACACATACGCCTACAATATGCACTCTCACTCAGTGTGTAGATAGCTAAATGTTAATTTCCCCCCTCTTCACCTGTGAACCCTGGTTGTAGGTGGAGGATGAATAGCTGCAATCAGATCATGACGCATGGTGCCTCTCTAATGTGGGAGCCAGGAGCCAGAGATTAATTCATATCCATATATCTCGTCAGTCGGCATGGCACAGCATCTCTCATGTGCATGATAGACATCAAACAGCTCTGCCTAACTGAGACGTGCACTTGATGTCTGCTGCTGCTGCTGCTGCTGCTGCTCAGGCGAGTTCTTCACGCGTCCATCCATGAGACGTTGCGGAGCCATGGGATGATGTCTGATAACCCTTTAACAGCTCGGTTCAAGCTGCCAGATGAAGCGCCATTTCCATATCCTCTCCCCGCAGGTCTCTAACTCTCTCTCCCTCTCCCTCTCCCTCTCTCTCTCTCTCCCGCTCTCACTCTCTCTCTATCTATCTATCTATCTATCACTATCTCTCTCTCAGTTCAAGCTGCCAGATGCAGCGTTATTTCCACGTCCTCTCCCCGCAGCATCTCTAACTCTCTCTCCCTCCCTCTCTCTCTCTCTCTCTCTCTCTCTCTCTCTCTCTCTCTCTCTCTCTCTCTCTCTCTCTCTCTCTCTCTCTCTCTCTCTATCTATCTATCACTATCTCTCTCTCAGTTCAAGCTGCCAGATGCAGCGTTATTTCCACGTCCTCTCCCCGCAGCATCTCTAACTCTCTCTCCCTCCCCTCTCTCTCTCTCTCTCTCTCTCCCTCTCCCTCTCCCTCTCTCTCTCTCTCCCGCTCTCACTCTCTCTCTATCTATCTATCTATCTATCTATCACTCTCTCTCTCTCAGTTCAAGCTGCCAGATGCAGCGTTATTTCCACGTCCTCTCCCCGCAGCATCTCTAACTCTCTCTCCCTCCCTCTCTCTCTCTCTCTCTCTCTCTCTCTCTCTCTCTCTCTCTCTCTCTCTCTCTCTCTCTCTCTCTCCAGAGCAAGTGATATCACTTCATTAAGACATAACGGTGCTTGAGTGGTGAGCGGTGGTGAGCGGTGACTCATTGGCTATTTTCGGCTCTCTCTTCACGCTTTATGAGTGCAGTTGTGAGCCACAAAGGGGGCTCGAGAAATTCCCACGGCAACAGTCGACAACACATCGACATCACGGAAATATGACTAGAACTGCTCGCTCACAGCATTTGATCTCTCCGTCGACGGACAACTCAAATGTAATGCTCCCGTTTTTAATTACCCTTGGTTATAACGATTGGCTCTCGGGCTCCAGTGCATCAATAAATGATCAAGGAGGTCAATTTCTGGCCCACTGAAGCCTCCAG